>NC_139657.1:13301919-13336919 GCF_951799395.1 Argentina silus
AAGTACACCTCACTGCAGGGAAACCAATAAGAATGTGTCTCTCTATATCCACTATCTCAAATCATTTATCTACTCATCTCTCCACTCGTTCTCAAATATGAGAGAAACAGCGAGAAAGAGGGGAGGGAAAAGGAGATAGGGAGAGTCGTAGAGAGAGGGACTTCAACTTTTAAGAGCTCTATATTCACCACTAATCTGGTTCATGAACATAGAGCATCAAACACTGTACATGTATAAACAATTAAAAATGTCAGTTAGCTCCGGCAAGGCAAACATCGCCACGGAGACATCAGCGGTCAATGGGGGAGCAACAGGACAAGATGCCCTAAACTCTCCCAACAGGTCCACCACCATCCTGATGGATCTGATGTCCACCTGATGTCCAACTCAATGGGGAACCGGGAGTTCTAGAGCAGGGGCTCCTCCTCTCTTCCTCATGACCCTGAAGAGATGTCAGTCATGCCTTAAACACACTGTCATAGAAAGGGGGCCCAGTAAAAACGAGAGGTGGTGGCTGAATTCATCATAAACCAATGTGTGTCCAGATGGAGACCACCACCAATGCACTGAAAGAGAGATTATTGGGGGTGTAGGGGATCCAGGCCACCAGGCCCGGTGGATCAGCCGCAAGCAGGTACAGACTACAGAATCTGATAACCCTGCACTTTGTTCTTCATTATTCAGTTTTTCCGCTAGGATGTATAGAACTTTAACTTCAGAGTGCTCCTATTACTGAGTGATTAGAGTGACTGAGGCAGCATGTGATGCAGACAATCTGTTCTCACACTTATTTGTTCTGATGGGAGGGAGGGAGGGAGGGAGGGAGGGAGGGAGGGAGGGAGATATGGACCTCCAAACTCAAGTAGGCAAATTTGACCAACCGTTTCAATGAGAGACAAGTGTTTTTTTCCCACTGTGTTTAAAAGTGCAAGACGACGCTGGCAATATGCAAATCATGTCTGTGAAGCTTCACAGCCAGAGATACAGCAAATTGCTATATTAGGATGGATGTTCTGATGGATTTTTGATTGAAGTTAAAACATCTTTTGGAATCCCCTCAGTTCTATTTTGTTCTTATTGATCACACTTGAGATTCTGCCATAATCTGATTCCCATTGAACATGTCAAATGATTTATAGCTTTTATGATGAATGATTAATTCATTAAGAAAACCTTTTTCTCAACTGCCATAAAAACATGTGAAACCTTGGCAGTCCCCCAACTGTCCTGAAAAAGAAAATGTTTTACATTTGACAAATATGTTTTTTGGATTGTGGAGGGAGGGTTATACAAAATCAGAAGATGGGGCTTTGATTAAGGTTTCTTTTTTTCTGCAGAATTGTCAGAACTGCTGTTACAGATGGGGGGTCGCACTCCCAGTGCGGTCGACTAGATGTCTCCCTCCGTCTGTCCACTGTGCCACCTCAATCACAAACTAATCACCAGCACCTGTGTGTAATTATCACTCATGCTATATGTATCCTCACTTCCCTTCACTCCCCGCTTAGTCTTCACCGTTTGTTGGTCGCTTCGTGAGCGTAAGTTATTTGAATATACTACTATTTTTGTATCCTGTTTTGTCTTCTCTTCCTAAGTAAAGATCCTTTTGTTTGGTACCGCTAACTACTCGTCCGCCTCCCTTTCTCTGCACCGCACCTGGGTCCGCTTACAACACCTAAACCTTACAAACTGCCATGTGGGAGTTTACCCTCCCTAACGCACTGCAAAAAGGTCTGGCATGAGTAGGGACCATAGTCCCTTGTAGAAGTCCCCAGAGAGTCCCTCCATCTCTGGAGACCTGCCAGGAGTTTGTTCCTGTGCTGCAGCTGTAAGTTCCAAAGAGAACTAAGATAGGGGGCGTTCTAACACTAGGGCCTCTCTGTCCTGCAGGAGGGGTAAGACACAAAACATCTCCTCTGCTGCTGTGGAATCAGTATTTGACGGCTTTGTATACACAAGCAGAGGAGCATGTGGAAAAACAAACAGCGCTTCATTAAAGGGAATGACAGGAAGAGTGAGAGGAAAGGAAAGCAGTGAGACAGTGTAGAGGTTTGGAGTGAAGGCAAGGGGGGGATAGAGTTGAAGGATCCTCGCTTTCATTTCGTAAGGGTCTTCTCAAGTCACCATCAAAGCTGAACTATCTTGCCCCTATCATACAGACTCAGTGACACAATCCTATGTGGACGTGTGTGTGTGTGTGTGTGTGTGTGTGTGTGTGTGTGTGTGTGTGTGCGTAGAGGAGAGGAGTGTGCTTGACGACCAAAGTCACTTAGAACAAGCGATGAGTCATTGTGTCAGCTGAGGTTTTATCAGTGTATTGTCAAAGACATTTGCTGATGAATGAATACATACTAAAACCGAAGAGAGCGAGACAAATAGATACCTGCATACAGATTCAAAGTGTAATCCATCATCACCACCACCACAGACAGCTCAGTAGAAAACACAGCATAACTGTCTGTCCAATGTTTTTTTTTTTCCTTTACAATTAGGTATGGCAGGAAATATTTGACTTCTAACGTGCCAAACTATACCAATGGTGTGAAGGCACCATAACGTCTGGGTAACGTCAATCGCAATTTAACAACTCACGGTGATCTGCTGTATGAGACATGCTAGACAGCATGCGAAAGCAGCACGTCTGCGCTTGAAGCAGTGTCGTTTTACGCTTCGGAGTCTATTTTCCTCGGCAGCGAGAGGTGTAGATGCAGAGACATCAGCACATCATATCAAATATAACTTCACAAGTAACCTCAATCAATCTAAAACTAAGTAGGAAAATTGCACAAATCACCCTGCACACATTGAAATGTTTGGTGTGGTATTTTCGGATTTTATTAAAAAAAAGAAAAACAGTGTTGATGCAGTTGTTGATGTCATGCAGGTAGAGGCTACTTCAAATCATTGAAATTGCAGATTAGCTGTTGAGGTATCAAGAATATAGCCTCCCTGGGGGCGCTTAGTGGCGTAGCACACTAATGCGCATACCACGTAATCGCAGGGTTCCTGGTTCGATTCCGACCCTCGACATATCATGCACGTCATCCCTCCTCTCTCTCCCATCCTCCCTGTCAATCTCTACTGTCTCTATCCCAATAAAGCAAAAATGCCCTAAAAACATATTTAAAAAAAAAAAGAATATAGCCTCCCGTTATGAAGTGTAGCCGAAACGATTTTCAGAGAGCTTCTCTGTATGAAATATAGGCTGTTTTATCATCAGATCAACGTTTGTGGCAGCACATCTCGTGTCGCTCTTGTGTTGAGTTGAGTTAAGGGAGCTACGACAGAACGCTCTCGTTTAGGTGTTGGTGTAGTTTCGGCGTTAGGCTCAGACTCAACATCCACACATGTAAGAACACATAGCATTGTTTTACCCCATTGTGCACCCAGTGGGTAAGGCTAATACCATTTCCTTATATCCTGTCTGTAATACAAGAACAATGAATATGAGAGACCTTATGTAAACATACGAGGATGTGAGACGGTCATACTGCTTATAAGGGCAGGGGCTCAGTCAAGATATCCGTGCCCTGTGTTTGACCTTGTTCTTGAGCAAAATCTGTTTCAAAATATGTTTGTATTGCCCAAAAACTTCATCTGAATATTAAACAAACAAACAAGACACACACACACACACACACACACACACACACACACACACACACACACATGCACACAAACACCCCTCTGTATTTCTCTAGAGTGGTGGCTCTGTCTTGAGGCAGATGGCTGTTCTGGGCTCGGTGGTAGCATTGGCAGCAAAAGTGGAGCTGAATAGATCTGCAGAGGACTGGGCCGGCGCTCTGCTGCATGGACACAATGACAGGAAACAAACACACAAACCCCTTTCCATCCCTCACTGGAAAACCCCTGGAAAGGCTCCATAGTGGGGGAGGAGCAGGAGAAGATCAGACCCCCCCCCCCACCCTTCACCCAGAGTGAAGGGTGGAGGTGGAGGTGTTTTAACAAATCTCACTGTAGCTTTATCTCTCTTAGTTTATTCCCTTCATTCCCTTTTTCTCTCTCACTCGAACACCTCATCTCTCTCGGGGGACTGCAGTAAGAATGATAATCAGTCACAGTTTTACTATTCATCCGGTACCTTTACATAATATTATTGCCCAAAAAGAACATAACAAAACACCTGCCACAAGATCTCACAGTTTATGATTCTGAGTCTGTAGTGCGCTAAGCATCGCCCCTTACATGCCGTTCTGAATTGTAATATGATTTGTTGGTAGGCACATAGATCCTGCTTCTCTTCATCATGACAAGTTGCATAGATCTGTGAACACATAGGTACTCTGAGGACTGTTGTTCATAATGAGTGTATGATATTGATTGATTGATAACTGTTCCAATGGCTCTTTCTCTCTCTCTCTCTCTCTGCGTGGATCAATAGAGCTGAGCATCTGTGTATTAACGAGAGTGTTCCAACCCATCGATCAACACAGAGAGGATATCAGGAGTATCACTTTACATTCCCATGGAACTCTCACTTAGCTCAGTATTCACAAGACACAGGAAAGAGAGGGAGAGAGAGAGAGAGGGAGAGAGAGACAGAGGGAGAGAGAGAGAGAGAGTGAGAGAGAAAGATAAACATGTGGAGGTTAGAAGTTAGCAGCAGAGTAATGAAGAGAAAGATGAATGAATGAGAGAGAGAGAGAGAGAGAGAGAGAGAGAAAGAAAGAGAGTGAGGGGAGGGTAAAGAGAGAGAGAGAGAAAGAAAGAGAGTGAGGGGAGGGTAAAGAGAGAGAGAGAGAGAGAGAGAGAGAGAGAGAGCCTGTGCCTATGTTTGTGTATTAGAGAGGTAGATGGATGTGGTGGTAAATGTGGAAGGTCACCGGTGTGTGAGTGTTGGGAACATTAGCCTGTGATGAAGTGGAGAGAGAGAGAAAGGGGGCGGAACTGAGAAAAAGAGAGAGAGGGGAGCGGTCAGACTCATTGTGATGCTCTCACATGTATCTCAGTTCATCCACTGCGTCTATATCAGCCAATGACTGAGATAGGGATTTCTCTGATACTTCATCACCCATTCACAGACACATACCTGCAAGTAATACCGGCTGTGGGACACTAAGGCCTATTGAACACATTGGTTTTGTGCGGTCAATCAAATGCTATATGAACACATTGGTATTGTGCGTTCACACACAGATAATCGTATTGAAATGATGCACTGTATTTGTACTGCTACATATTTGGGTCGAAAGTAACTGTACCAAACCAATCATCTGAAAGGTTTTCATGAAGTTACCTGAATTAAGGAATGCAGAGGAGATGTCTCATATGATGCTGTATGACAGAACAGCGTTTGTGACAGGGACTTGGTTAGCAGTCTGTTTTGATTGGTACGAACAGCTGCTGGAGTAAATAAATCAGACCCCACCCTGTTTCAAGGTGTGTGTGTGTGTATGTGTGTGTGTGTGTGTGTGTGTGTGTGTGTGTGTGTGTGTGTGTGTGTGTGTGTGTGTGCGTGTGCGTGTGCGTGTGCGTGTGCGTGTGCATGTGCGTATGTGCCCACAGAACAGTAATCGAACAGAGAGGAACAGAGACAAATATTCATGACAACCAGAGATACAGCCAGAAGCCAGCCAGCGCCCTGAGAACCTGTCAACATTGCATACCACATGCAGTAGCAATCTATTCAACTATAGACTTGTGGTGCATGCTCTGCCTTGGTGGTCATGGGCCTAGTTACTAGGCAGTGAACTTCTGTTGAGTGCCCCCAGACAATGGCCACTAATTATACACCAAACAACCAAGCTGAGCAGAACTGACATTGACATGATTGGCAAGGGAGGCTGATAAACAAGCAAACACACACACACACGCACGCACACACACACACACACACACACACACACACACACACACACACACACACACACACACACACACACACACACCTCAAACAGTGCTAATTGTTGATTAGGGTTGTTAAAATTATTACACATCAGAGTACCACCATGTGGTAGATTACAAAGACAACCATAGAGAGAGGGAGAGAGAAAGAGAGAGAGAAAGATAGTGAGAAAGAGAGAATGATGATGAGAAAATTAAAGACATACTGTAGGTTTGTAATCTCCAGTTATGAAACAGACTATGATTGAAGTTATTATCATGATTACTATTCCTGATTAATCATTCAACTAATCAACTCTAATGGTACAACTTCTAGAGAGCTGATCATCAGCTCAAAAATAATGAACAAAAAGAATATTTTCACTTGAAAATGATTACAATGACAAACACTGTACTGCTATCTATCTCACTCTCTGTACACATACATAGAGAGATATATAAACATTGTAGTGTTGTACTGTGTCTACGTTTATGTCTTTGCTTTTGTGTCCGTTTCTCAAGCCAGTCACTTACAGGATACGTGTGCCTGCACATGATAGCAGTTACTGGCTAAATGTGATAGCAGTTACTGGCTAAATGTGATAGCAGTTACTGGCTAAATGTGTTAGCAGTTACTGGCTAAATGTGTTAGCAATTACTGGCTAAATGTGATAGCAGTTACTGGCTAAATGTGATAGCAGTTACTGGCTAAATGTGTTAGTAGTTGCTGGCTAAACGTGTTAGCAGTTGCTGGCTAAACGTGTTAGCAGTTGCTGGCTAAACGTGTGCATGTATCAGGCAATGGCTACCTTCAGGAAGCTAAAAAAGGAAGAATGCTTTGCTAGGAAGTAGGTTTAGGGTGGATGGGGAAGGGTGTAAAACCAAGACTTGCGACGTTGACGTTTTGAGTCGGATTTGCATATATTTGATTAAAAAAGTGCTTTTAGTTTGCTATTGCCTTCCCCTTACAACTTCTCCTGAAGTACTATGTAATTACGTTGCTAAGGTAGTACTTGTTTTATTTATGTATTTGTTTATTAAAGATATGCACGTTCTAGTGACCTTGTTCTGTAATTTCTGCATGCACGTTTTGCTAGGAGACTGTGTTTCTATGTTCAACTGAGTGTTTATGTTTGTATTTCAGATTTTGTGAGAAAAATATATGTGTGTGTGTCTGTGTGTTTCTCCTCAGAGCAACGGTCGAATCAACAGAGCCAAACGAGACGGTTCCTTGTTAGCGTCATTAGGCTGAAATCTCGTTCACTTAATTGACACAAAACAAACACTCACTCAGGAAAACAATAGCTGCCAATTATCCACTGTCCTCTGTGTGTGTGCGTGCGTGCGTATGCATGTGTGTGTGTGCGTGTGCGTGTGTGTGTGTGTGTGTGTGTGCGTGCATGCGTGTGTGTGTGCGTGTGCGTGTGCGTGTGCGTGTGCGTGTGCGTGTGTGTGTGTGTGTGTGTGTGCGTGGTGCATGCGAGTGTGTGGCCGCACCAGGAGAGGGATGTTTCAAGGTTTTACTGTGTTCGTTTATTCATCTCAGATGGTTTATTGGTTTGTGTCTGCTAAAGAGGGGGAGGCACCTTCATGGTGTCTGTTCACGTCACTGCAGAGCAGAGGCCTTAGATACGGTCTCATGAGGGACTATCAATTACCTACTATGGACTACGGATCATTAAGACGATCAACCTAAATGGCTCTCAGAGAGGAGAGTGCCTACTGTCCTGTAAGTGATTTTGTGTGGGGTGGTTTGAGGTGTTGTTACTCATCAGTTACAACTTCAGTGAAATAATGTGTTACTATAGTACAGGTAGGTCGATAATATTGATTAAATCAATCAAATATTGATATGCACTCTTTACAATGCACAGTAGTTGGCAAGCACCTGTTTCATTTCACATGAAATGTGACTAAGCGATCAAATTAAGTGTTGTCCGAAAATATGAACGAAAACCACATTTGTGACACCAATACACCTAATAATACACAGTAGAGTGCACCATAAAGCATTACTTTATGGAGGAGCAGTGTGTCTTTGTGAGACACAATATTAGGGGAAATCTGAGACATGTATTAGACGTGGATGAGAAATGTGAGAGAATTGAGAAAAGAGGTAGTTTTGGCTGACTTACCGTCAGAGGAGGACGGAATGTTTCAGGAAACACAGGAGATAAACGCAGGCTTGGTTGTAACCATGGAGATCCAGCAGCATTTCTGTGGGGGACAGAGAGACGAGACAGAGCTTCTTTAAGAGCATACAAGACAGAAACTACTTAGAGCAGTGTGTAAGACATACATACACACACACATACACAGGCAGATACAAACACTCACACACACACACACACACACACACACACACACCACACACACACACAGATCACTTACAACAGCCTGTTTGAGGTGTCACCATGGAAACCAGTGTACTGTATAGGGAAGGAACCTCCAGAAGGAAGGATTATAATGGAGATTTTCAGGGGAAAACCTTTAATCTCTTTCACAGACACCCACACCCACACACGCACACACACACACACACACACACACACACACACACACACACACACACACACAGCTTGGAGAGCAGAGACATGTTCCAGGAACACACAGGGTGGGAGTGAGGAAAGGACGTTTTTTTTTTTTTTTTTTTATCTCCAAGCCTGATAGAACAAGGGAAAGTAGTGGTTGTTTCTCTCATTATAATTGGCGGTTGGAAGCCAAATGTAGGAGCAGTGAGAGGTAAAGGTGTTTTGGTGATTTGGTTTTCTATCTTTCTCTCACTCCCTCTGTCTCATCCTCCCTCTCTGTGAAATTGTCAATGGTCAAACTGTTGTTGCCCAGGGCACTCCCTTCCTCCCCCTTATCTCCCTTCAGCCACTGCATGGGAAAATAAACAACTGCCGCTGAACAGCACACATAGGTCACGCTGAACACACACACACACACACACTCTCTCTCTCTCTCTCTTGCTCATATGCATGCACACCCAGAGAGAGAGAGAGAGAGAGAGAGAGGTGTGTGTCTGTGCGTGCGTACCTGCATGTGCGCGTGCGTGTGTGTGTGTATGTGTGTGTGTGTGTGTGTGTGTGTGTGTGCATGTGCGTGTGCGTGTGTGTGTGTGTGTGTGTGTGTCCTAAATGGGATGTTTCTCCAGTATTTGTCTTTTCCTGACATTTGTAGAGTCCACAGAGATATCAAGCAGGAGAACACCCAGCCAATCAAGACAGGAGTGGAAATCAATCTCATTTGTCCCTTCTGCAGGCAGAGGCTGGAATAATTAGGTATTCGGTTTTCACACACAATTCTAATTCTAAAAACTGGAAAAACTACCTGTTAGTGGAGTCTACCTGGTAATAGTACTGTTTACCTCAATACAGGTTTGATTGAATTCTGAGAGAAGGCAATAGAGAGAGAGAGAGAGAGAGAGAGAGAGAGAGAGAGAGAGGGAAGGTTAAGTTTTATATGTCCTCCTCTACACTAGCTGAGTGTCCGTCTCTCAGCCAAACAGTAAAGACAGAAGGACGCTGTGTGCTGAATAATCCCACTAGGGGCTGTTACAGAGATAGATAAGCCCATCCCCTGATAGCTCTCCAAGGCTGTGTGTGCGTGTATGTGTGTGTGTGTGTGTGTGTGTGTGTGTGTGTGTGTGTGTGTGTGTGTGTGTGTGTGTGTGTGTGTGTGTGTGTGTGTGTGTGAGTGTGAGTGTGTGTGTGGTGAGAGTGTGTGAGTGCGTGCGTGCGTGCGTGTGTGCGTGCATGCGTGTGTGTGTTTGTGTGTATGTGTGTGTGTGTGTGTCCTTTGCTCTAGTCTTCATCCGGGTACATAAGCCCTGAATGAGCTAATTAAAGTCCACGGTCCCAACAGCCCAATGCATCAAAGCCTACCAATTACCAGACACATAACAAAGGCTAAGCCTATGGGAGGACAGAGGGCCCTACTGTGTGTATATTACAGTTTCATATCTTTTAAACCTTGGTTTGCGTGACTTTGGGCTTGGGTTCCCAGTGCTGATTTGAAGGAAAAAGGCAGTGCAGATAAAACAGCACCCCTATGTGCTATCCTCGTTTGAACTGCTAACCAAGAGGTTTTGGGCTGCATAGTTCACCCTCACTATCAACCCCTCCAACCACTTTGATCCCAGTGCAACAACTCACAACAACATCAGAGAAAACACAATTATGTGCAAATGAGAGAGAAGCTTTCTCATGGCAATACCTTCTGGTGAGGGTTTCATTCACAACTCTTGGACCTTTTTTTTTTCCTCATTCTCTCCCCTCTCCCTACTCTCTCCTTAACGTTTTTCCAGGTTGCTATGGTAACGTGGGTTTCCTGCAAAGATCACGTTGGCCTTTGCTCCAATGTCAAATGCTCCAGTTTGACATTTTTCTTCTCTCTTTTTCTCTCGCTCTCTCTCTCTCTCTCTCTCTCTCTCTCTCTCTCTCTCTCCTCCCCCTCTCTATCTTCTTACACCAGTGTAGGAGATGGCTAAGATATTAAAGCAGTGACACCACCTTCATACATAGGTTCTACATGGATCCTAAAAGGGTCCTTCAAAGGGTCTTCCCACAGGGGCAACCGAAGAACTCTTTTAGAAGCCTTTTTTTCTAAGAGTGTGAGACTTCATTGTACAGGTAGTTCAAGGCCTCAGTTGGTCTGGTACGATGATATTGACAGTGTTTTGTGGTGTATGCTGTGTCGTGGGTTCAAATCCCAGGTATACCGTGGTAGGGATGGACCACGTCACACTTGCACAGACTGTTTGGCAAGATGACAACAAGTAAAACCAAAAAGATAACTTAAACCTTCCATCTGTAGGGCCTGTGACATCTGTAGGGCCTGTGACATCTGTAGGGTCTGACACAGCTATTTCAAAACAGCTCTCTTGAAAACAGCTCCTACTGTACCTCAATAAGAGTAATATGGTGATAGTTTGAAAAAAGGTAACAATAAATGTCTGAGAAAAGCTAGTAGAGTATTTATCTTGAAAACTGTGGCCAAAGCACATTTCTGCAGATGCAAAAAAAGAGAGAAAGTCAAGCCCACCATCAGTCTGTTGTCTTTTCTGTGACAGTTCTGTAGCTGTCTTTAGCTCTGCTCAGATACCCATCTGTAGAGGTTATCAATCCTTCAAAGCACTGTCAGTCAAGGCAGGGGGGAGGGGGGGTGGGGGGGGGGTGGCTGTTGGAGTTAACACACACACACACACAGGCACACGCACACAGCCATGGTCGATAGCGTTTAATTACCTGTATTAATGAGTGTAATTGTGTCAGCTGGTTTGGGACTACAACACCAGTCACAGTGTGATTACTGAGGTGTTCCTCTTGGGTGAGTGTCTATAGTTCCTCTACAGCAGTGTCTGCAGATGTCTCATCTCTTCCTTGCAGTAATGCAATCACATTATGTAACAGATCATGGGATCTTGGCTTGGGAATCCACACAACGCGCAAACACACACATGCACGCACTTGCGCATGCACCCACACACATGCATGCACATGCAGACACACACACACGCATGCACGCACACACGCACACACACACGCACGCACACACGCACACACGCACATACACACACACACACACACACACACACAGGTGAACTGGCTGTTCTCTCAATGCTGTCTGACCAGAGGTGCACCCAATAAAGCTGCTGGATATTGGGTCTCTGAGCAGAGAGTGAGTCTGATTCTCTGTGTGTGCGTGAGTGCATTTGTGTTGTTGACGCAAAGCCTGCCTCTCCCTGTGAATACTAAAGCTACTGCTGAGGCCTTACAGTCACCAATGCAGACAGAGACAGCAGGAAGCGGACAGAGAAAGCAGGAAAGCTCCCTGTCCACCTATTTCCCCCCTCTCCCCTGATGATATTCTACAACTGGTCACATCCACCTGCCCTCTCGTTCCTATCCCCTCCGCCCTTCTCCAATCCATGTCCAAAGACCTCCTTCCTTTCCTTAACACCAGAATCAATTCCTCTCTATCCACAGGATCTGTCCCAGCTGCCTTAGACAGCCAGAGTTAAGCCTCTTCTCAAGAAACCAACCCTTGACCCATCTGCTGTCCATAACTACAGACCGGTATCCCTTCTCTCCTTCTTATCTAAAACCCTCTGTCTCCAACCAATTGTCTCACTATCTCACTCAAATAAACAACTCAAATAAACAAATTTCACTCAAATAAACAACTGCCGCTGAACCGCACACATAGGTCACCCTGAACACACACACATACACACACTCACGCACACACACACACACACACACACACACAAACACGCACACACGCACACACATTATCTCTCTTTCTTGCTCATATGCATGCACACCCAGAGAGAGAAAGAGAGAGATAAAGAAAGAGAGAGAGAGAGAGAGAGAGAGAGAGAGGTGTGTCTGTGTGTGTGTGTGTGTGTCTGTGTCTGTGCGTGCTTGCCTGCATGTGTGCGTGTGTGCGTGTGTGTGTGCGTGTGTGTGTGTGTGTCCTAAATGGGATGTTTCTCCAGTATTTGTCTTTTTCTGACATTTGTAGAGTCCACAGAGATATCAAGCAGGAGAACGCTCAGCCAATCAAGACAGGAGTGGAAATCAATCACTCTCATTTGTCCCTTCTGCAGGCAGAGGCTGGAATAATTAGGTATTCGGTTTTCACACACAATTCTAATTATAAAAACTGGAAAAACTACCTGTTAGTGGAGTCTACCTGGTAATAGTACCGTTTACCGTAATACAGGTTTGATTGAATTCTGAGAGAAGGCAATAGAGAGAGAGAGAGAGAGAGAGAGAGAGAGAGAGAGAGAGAGAGAGAGAGAGAGAGAGAGAGAGAGAGAGAGGGAAGGTTAAGTTGTACATGTCCTCCTCTACACTAGCTGAGTGTCCATCTCTTGACCAAACACTCTACTCTCTACTGTGATGGTCCTAGCATAGATTACTTTTTCTTATGATGACTAATGGATAGATGATTCACTTACTTAGACAAATGTATTTGTTGTAAGTCGCTTTGGACAAAGGCATCAGCTAAATGACAAAAATGTAAATGTAAATGTAAATGTAATGTAATGTCTGTCCCATGTCACTACACATCAATAGCTTAGCAGTGGTGTCTCTTAATTTCTGTCATTTTGTATTGACAATATAATTTAGTGCCACTGTATAGACCACTCAGGGGACAGCAGATACATTGTTACAAGGACACACACGCGCATGTACACACACACACACACACACACACACACACACACACACACACACACACACACACACACACACACAGAAAGAGAGAATCAGACCAAAGCCTCAGGCTGTGTGGGCTCCTCTCAGCAGAGCCCTCATTAGAGCCACTCCCCAGACTCCCCTGGCTCTTTACCTCTGGACACAATGCTGTTAGCTGGACAGATACTTTGGTGTTTGAAAGCTGTGTTGAGATCTGTTCTCCACAGAAGACTGACCAGTGTCAGTGTGGCTCAGGGGACAGCAGACACACTGTGTGTGTGTGTGTGTGTGTGTGTGTGTGTGTGTGTGTGTGTGTGTGTGTGTGTGTGTGTGTGGCTCTGCCTGACTGTGGGGTGCCACTTCTGTCTAATGGTCATCTCAGTATCATGGTTAGCACAAGCAAGACATAAGCCTTTCTCCGATCACACACACACACACACACACACACACACACACACACACACACACACACACACACAGTAATACAGTAGGTGAGTAGAACGGCGTCTGCATGGTTGACATAGAGGAGGAAGAGAGGCTTTGCGATCGATCCACACACACTTTTCAAAATTTTCTCATATTTCTCTTTCCCCCTCCGTTGTTCAGTAAACCTGACAGGAAGGCCAGCAGAGTTATTGCAGTAATGATTTTCTCTATTTTCTTTGTTTTGTGGCCCACAGCTGAATGGTTGCTGTGAGCAGGTTACAAAACCAGAGAGCTGGGAAACTCTGGTATTAGGAAAGTAACCGTAACCGTTGTTCAGATGAAAAGTGGTTTAATAATAACTGATTTCAGAGGGCAAGACTTCAAAGGCAAACCCTCAGCGCCCCGCTGTAGCGGTATGGTAATCAGGATGAGACGTTTTCATATAAAAACAAAACAATAATTCAATCAACAATTTCATTAACTTTTGGAAAGAGGATTGGAGATCTTCAAAACCGCATTATCTCTGCCGTTATCTCCCATTTGTGACGGGGATGTGATTTGGATCATATCGAAACTGTAACAACCATATCTGCCCCCCATGGTTTGCTATAATTACACTGAAATATTTGCACTATAAATGCTTTTTTATTCATCATTAAATAAAAAAGCATTTGTGTGTGTGTGCCTGCCTGCCTGCCTGCCTGACTGCTTGTCTGTCTGCCTGCCAGCTGCCTGAAGCCTGCCTGCTTGCCTGCCCGCCTGCCTGTCTGCCTGTTTGACAATCCATCCATCTGTCTGTCTCTCTGTATTGTTTGCATCTAACAGAATACACTGCATTGTCTTGGTGGAGGATAATACAGAAGGCAGGTCTGTGAAATTCAGAGAGAAACCTTTCCTCCCGTCTCTGCAGCATGTAAATTGCAGCTCCTCAATCAATGTCCGACTATGGTTTTGTGTTCTCAGCCCCACCGCAGTACGGAGACTGTTGAGTTCTCTTTGCATATAATCAGCAGGTTAACCCTGCAACTGGGCCTTCCATCAGCTCCATGAGGACTCAAAAAAATGACCATTCTGGCTCTCACTGATTAAACTTGAGCACAGGGCTTCAGAGTGATCCCCTTGCTGAAGAGGTGCTGTTCCAAACACTCTGATTGTTAGATAAAGGAGGGAGAAAATGAAGTAAGAGAGAATTACCTGAGATTGTTGAGTATCTCAGCTTGACTAGCCATTTCAGAACGAGCATCTTAAAATATTCTACAGCTACATAATGGATGTGACAGCTGCCATAAGACTCATGACAGTTTAACAGTTAGTCAATGTGAAGACATTGTGCAGTCAGTATGCTGGATAAAAGAAATTACAGCATGTAATTGGATTTAAATGATGTAGGGTTTTACAGTGATGTGTGTTAAGTCACAGCTCAAGATCTACTGTATCACAGTATGTACATCAGAGGAGGCTGGTGGAGAAATCAGAGGATAGGGCTCATTGTAACACATGATTGTGCCTTGGGTAGAACCCCAGAAAAGGCTAAACTGTGCTGCCAGATGTTTGTTGGTGACTCATTGGTATATTATTTGTATCAAAGCAACAAAACATAGCTGGATTAGGTCTGATCGGTCTGCACCAAACAAATACAGCTTGTACATTTTCCTCACTTTGGGACATTTCTCAAGGAGGCCATGATATAAATACACAGAACAGAAACTTACACAAGCTCAACAGAGCAATGGGAACCATGTAGTGGTCTGATTGAGAACATTGAGTTCAATTACCTCTGGAGTGTTCACCATGACAACAACATAGCCTCTCTCTTGTGAATAGGTCTTTTCCAGAGATACCCAATTACAGTGCCCCCAGCAGCCATGTTACCCTGCATTCCCCGGCGATGAATTGAGTGGAATGGGGGGAGAGGGTGGGGAGGGGTTGCACTAAATTACAAATTGACTTATGAAAGGCATTAAACCCTTGTTCTATTGATCTATGTATACAATTATTTTCCCTTAATTCTTCGATGTAAACAAAGAGGTCAATTACGAGCTGTCGCATCTGACCCTGAGGATCGGATATGAAATATTGAATGTTCAGTTGATGTAATCATCAACATGACAATGTCAATAACATCATTTGGTTTTAATAAAACATTGATTTGTGCAGTGTGAGTGTAAGTGTGAGTGTGCTGAATGTGCTCATTCACATGAATGTATACTGATCCCAATGGCCATGCTCCGAGAGAGAGAGAGAGAGAGAGAGAGAGAGAGAGAGAGAGAGAGAGAGAGAGGGGGAGAGAGAGAGAGAGAGAGAGAGAGAAAGAGACAGAGAGGGAGAGAAAAAG
Organism: Argentina silus; assembly: GCF_951799395.1. Lineage (NCBI taxonomy): Eukaryota > Metazoa > Chordata > Actinopteri > Argentiniformes > Argentinidae > Argentina > Argentina silus. Next base: position 13,317,733 of record NC_139657.1, read on the forward strand.
AGAGAGAGAAAGAAAGAGGGAGAGAGAGAGAAATAGAGAGAGGGAGAGAGAGAAAGGGAGAGAGACAGAGAGAGAGACAGAGAGAGAGAGAGAGAGAGAAAGAGATTGAAAAAGAGATTGAAAAAGGTTGTGTTAAACAGGTCTAACATGAGGGGTGGTGAAGCTTTATTGCAGAGCGTTTATTACTTCACGCTTGTTCAGTGCTAAATCAACCCCAGAGGATAGAGGGATGGGAGAGAGAGAGGGAGAGAGAGAGAGAGAGAGAGAGACCTGACCACTGTGTCTGACCCAAAACTAAGAAAGATTAGGCCATCTCACTCAGTCTAATTCAACCTAGTCTCCAAATTATTTAGTTTTGGGGGGAACGTTTCTGCAGACCAAAGAATACTAATAATAATAACCAAGATCCACCCATAGCTTCGTCACCACCAGTTCCATCATTATAGCTTTAGCATCCATAAACTCTGGCCCAGAATGAGAAAGAAAGAGAGAGAGAGAGAGAGAGAGAGAGAGAGAGAGAGAGAGAGACGCCAGCGGCAAAGTCAACACTGTCATTACAGCAGCCATTAGAACAGCAGGAGGGGTGAACCAGGGAGCACAGACGCTAAATGAAACAGCATACTGAAGCCAGGGGCCTTAAATGACCACACAAGCTAAATGGCTAACGCTGCAACACAGTGCCTACAGGACACCAGAGATGCAAATACGAGGCTAGAGCATCAAATGGCCCCTAGACGGTGATGTCATTACAATCTGTAAATCACAAGAAACGCTGTTGCAGTGGCATATCAACCCCCCCTCAACAAGCTGCTTAATCGAGTGGTTAAATGCTCACTTTACAATGCAGAGCTTTATTAAATGACCTCAAACATGCTAAGTGACTACTGTGGCAGGGAACGCGATCTGCACACCGAGAGGTTTAACAGTTCCATCCACAACAACCCTCAACTGCTTTTCCCTCCAAAGAGGCTCTCTGATTGACAGGTTCTGTGGCAGCAAATGAAGTGCAGAGAGAAATGAGACAGCTCTGATTGAGTTTTTCCAACTCTGACATTGACCCCATCATATGCACACAATCAAATTAGCCTGTGTGCGTCAAAGAGCATATGCACCGGTTGGTGATAACAACGTAACTGCACATACACAGATGAAAAGTGTTGAATATAGCTTTATAGCTTAACAAATGATATTTGAGAATTACCTCTAGTATGCATTCGACAGGGGTTGAAAAAATCCAACTCACCTGTCCAACTAATGTTGAATGTTAAACAAAAGAACGTCTTCCGTCCTGAGCCAGAATGAACACAAACAGGGTTGAACCTGAGGGTGACTGACCATTGGTTCAATGATCCCATGTTGAAATGGGTAAAATAACTTTCAGTTTCAGACCCCCCGTAGGTTGTGAAATCCAAACAGCAGTGAATGACAAGAAGGGGCCTGACAGGGAGAGATGAGTTCAGCTCTTGCCCGGCAGTGTAGGTCTCGTCTGTGATAGGCTGTTTGGGACAAGCAGCCAATCATTCTTCATGGCTGTCTCCCCCACAGCTACCTCTCACACAGTGAAGGATGAAGGAGACACAGGGTTCTAGAATTGACACCAAGCTTCATATTCTAACCAGGGGAAAGAATACCAGCTCAAAAACACAGTCTGCTTTGTGACAACTAAAGTTTGGCTTCAATTACGGAACAAACTCTCTTCTTCACAGCAGAACAAATGCTAAAGCTACTGTAGGTCTCTCCAGAATAATGAAAATCCATCTTTGAAATCCATTGCAGTAATGAAATATCAGTGGTCTTAAAGGCCCACTAAAGTGATGTTGATTTGCATATGAAATAGTTTCTGGGTAAACATTAGGTAAGCTACTTTAATTATTAACAAATTAAAATGGTCAAAAAGAAACAAGAGGTAGCGCTTGTGGTTACGAAAGTTCATGCCAGCAGACTGACCGGGTTGACCGTGTCAGTCACATATTTGAGTGACAGTTCATCTTGTGAGTCGTTCATTCCTAAGTTCAATGTTAATTAGCTGGCTGTAAAGTTAGCCAATCGTTAGCTGCCTACAGTGTCTCTTATGTGGATGTATGCAGCATTTTTGTTTGCAGTTAGATAGCTTTGTAAAATTGTTCAACGCTAACGCAAATTAGCAAATGTTATGCGAATAGTAGGTTGTTTTTCTAGCTTGTAAAATACAACACTGTGCTATCTCAAACAACAATATAACTTAGTCTACATAATTGTCTTACAGTTGTATTCTGAAGAGTCTTGCTGTATTTTAACAAAACATCGTAATAGTCAGTTTCATCTAGTCTTGGCTATTATCTTGTCACACGCATTGACAGAAGCATGCAGTCCTAAACCCTGAATGAATGGGATAGATTGGCACCTAATTCCATCTGATTTGACTTCCTCAAGCCTGATGATTCTGAATGCGGAAATCAGGCACTAACATAATTACGGCGGCAATATCAAAATACGAGAAGTTACATAAGCGTGTGTGTGTGTGTGTGTGTGTGTGTGTGCGTGTGTGTGTGTGTCTGTAAGCGTTTGTGTCAGCCACTGAGGCGCAATCATTTCTTTAATCATGTTGGGAGTCTCAGAGGAAGTGATCATAATGCAGCCAATTATTCAACCTCCTACCATTAGCAATGACGGATATTAGTTTGGGATACAGCAGAAGCAGGGAGCAGACATTCCAGGTCTAAATGAACACTTCAACAGATGCCGGAAACATGTTACACTCTTTAAACCGCTCTTACATAACCTACAGTAGACTCACACCTTCAGCCCACTTTTAGCCCACAATCATATTCTAATGTGGAATATTGGCCTCTTAGTGACGAGAGTCATTAGCATCTCTTTCTCTCTCTCTCTCTCTCTCTCTCTCTCTCTCTCTCTCTCTCTCTCTCTCTGTGAGCCATTAGTGTCACAAAGACACTGACGGGGAAGTCAAAGGAGCGTCTGCTACAGTTCAGGCCCTATCACATCCTCTGCCACTCATCCCAGAGAGGCTGACAATGGGATCGTGCCATTGGCCAACCCGGCTGTCACTTCAGCTCATTAGGCCAATCACAGAGTGAAAACGCCTGTGTTTGATATCAGCAGCAGGACAGGGAGGTCAGAGAGAACCCGGTGGTGATAGGAGAATGTGAGACGAGGGATACATGCAGGGAACACAGATGTGGTCCTCTAAGGCTTTGATCGCTTTCCTGACTTTACAGCAAGCGAGCTACAGGAGGCTTTTGATTAGGGGAGATGAATAGATTCCAGCTTTGTTTCGTACACTCGTCTGGTTCCTATGTGGGACAGATTGTCAGACTGTTATGTCTGAACACTGGGTTAGTGAGTTCGAATAGCAGTGTTCGATTGTGCTGTTGTGTGATGCATGAGTGATGACATGTGATGTATTACTTGGTTCTGTGAGTCGTTAGTAAAAGTAAACGCACGTTGAGTTGATGCTAAACTGTGTCCCGTGGTGATTATTACAAACACTGCCAGGCGAGCCTACGATACCTTGGACTCGCTGGCTACAGTCCTTCGAAAGTTACCTCATAGCTTCGGGCCTAACCGTCAGGTGCGCTGCTCGGAAGAAGGCACTGTTGCTACACTGCTTGGGAACGGAGGGTCAGCGTGTGCTCGGGACGTTAGGGAACACCACCGACACCACTTTTGACTCAGCTGTAGGTCTTTTGAACCACTTCGCTCCCCCACAGAGTGCTGTCCGACGGCGATTTGTGTTCACACGGCGACATCAGCTTCCCGGCGAGTCTGTGCACCAGTACGTGGCTAACTTGAGGGGGCTACCTAGCTCGTGCAAGTTTCGCGCGCTTCCAGACGAGGTGATCCGTGATCAGTGAATCGAACGCACCAACAACGTTAAAGTGCGTGAGACACTCTTACTTGAGTCTGACGATCTACTGCTGTCCAGAGCAATTACCATCGCATTTAAAGTGGAGAGTGCAGCTGAGTGTGCGGCCACACTAGCTAAGCAACAAGTGCCCACATCCAGCCAAGCAGCCACCTCGGATCTCTCTCGATCTCTCGCATCAGAATTTAAATAGCAGTGTTCGATTGTGCTGCCATTGTTGTGTGATACCTGAGGGATGATATGTGATGTATTGCTTGGTTCTGTGAGTAGCTAGTAAAAGTAAACGAACGTTGAGTTGATGCTACGTTGAACTGTGTCCTGTGGTGATTATTACAAACACAATACAGACATCTGTTGCAGAACACAGAAGAACCACCACTTTCCAAAGAATTTGGATTCTAGTAACCTGTTCTGTGGGATGGTGTGATCCTAAACACCACTCACTTATCCACCCACACACACACATACACACGCACGCACACACACACACAAAACGCACAGACACACACACACACACACACACACAAAGGAAATCTAATGTCCCATGAGAGGAAATCCTCCTACCACACATAATCCCCCAGCCTGAGCCAACAAAGTGTGTTCCATGCACTGGCTAATGGCCAGCATGACCACAGTGTTCCTTAATGTATCTCTCAACAATACAATAAGAAACAACTACCAATGATCTTCCTCAAACCTAAACCTCACAGTCACAACCCACAGTCACTTACATGGAAACACAGAGATCCACACATATCCGGTTGTGGTGGCGAAAAAAAGTCTCTCACTTCAGTTGCCAAGAGGAACAAATCCAGCAAAAGAGTTTTAGTATAGATGCGATGGTGTACTTCCTGGAAGAGTCCTGTAGGTATGGTGGGAAGAAGTAAACTCACCAGGTGTGTGTCAGTATGGGGGGAGTACTTCACAGCTGCTCCCATCCGTGTGTTCAGACGAACTAGGACTGCAGAGAGTACTGCACAGGGAATGAGCTCCCCTTACTACTGATCACAAACACACACACACACACACACTCACACAAACACACACGCCAACACCCAGGGAGGAAGGAAGCATGGTCTGTGTGAGACAGGGGGAGGTAGGTGAGAGGAAATGGAGGCCCAGAGGGAGAAGGGAGAGAGAAGTGGAGAATAAAACTGGCACAAATAAGTCAAAGAAAAAACTGTGTGTGAGTGTGTGTGTGTGTGTGTGTGTGTGTGTGTGTGTGTGTGTGTGTGTGACTTCAGACTTCAAGCTGTTGCAAACTGTAGCCCCCGCAATTTAAGTTGCAACACACGCGACCGTCTCCTCAAATACCGATGTAAACCAGCTACACTATCCAAAATCTAGCAATTCAACGGCGTGTGGTGGTGGGGGTATTTGAACTTGAGAGTGAGTTTTTTACCATCTGAATCTCGGTTACATGTGTGTGTGTGCGTGTGTGTGTGCGTGCGTGCGTGCGTGCGTGCGTGCGTGCGTGTGTGTGCGTGTGTCATTTCTAGAGTATAAGTGGCCACCCTCTCCAATACTATATGCCCCGCACACATTACCACTGGTACTCTCTGTAAAGTGGTTGAGTGATTCTCATGTTTGTCAACTGTGCAGTGAAAACACAGTGAGTGAGGGCTCCCACCTGCAGCTCTGACTGGGCTACAGTAGCCAGCCTATCCTGCCTGCCCTGCACTCTCACTAATTGAAACAGATGGAGAGGTTGGCAGGGTTGAGACAGAGCCCCTGGGGTGGAAGAGATGAAAAGGGAAGAGAGAGACGGAAGAGAAGTGCATGTCAAGAGGAGGAGAGGGAGAGAAAGACATACAGTATGCTGTAGGATACTCACACACACACACACATGCACTCACAGGTGAACACATACATACAACCATGCACACATACGCACCCACGCACGCGTCATAAACACAGTTTCACAGAACTAAACTCAAAACTAAACTAAACTTATTTAAGAATCAATAAATCATTCCTCAAGATTTGTTATTGATATTCTTTCTAAGATGCTTAAAGTGTCAATTAATTGCATCATGTTTTTTGATTTGGGACTGATTTTTGTTTCCATAGTACCAGAGAACAAATCTGAAAAGCAGACACATTGTACTGTACCTCATTCATAGACACTCTGTCCCTCTTACAAGGAGTCCATAAACGTCGGTCCCTAAACAAATGCCTTGTATTCCACACCAGAGCCTGACCACAGGAAAAACTTGACTGCTGCCTTCCGACTGCCATACTAGACAGGAACGGAATGATTAGACACACACACACACACATACACATACAAGGGAATAGACAGACCTGTGTGTGTGTGCGTGTGTGTGTGTGTGTGTGTGTGTGTGTGTGTGTGTGTGTGTGTGTGTGTGTGTGTGTGTGTGTGTGTGTGTGGGGCGGGCACTCTTTGTTCCCTGTGATGACGCTGTAAGGTGATCTTGACCAGGGAAACAATACCTGTTCATTCAAGCGGACCCACGGCTGGACTGAGCTGAGCTGAACCAGGCTGGGACAGGCTAGGCAGATAGGGGGGAGATAATACCCTCTCTGTGTTCTGCAGACTGGAGGATGCCTCCTGTCAGCAACCAGGGGTCATGTGTGTGTATGTGTATGTGTGTGTGTGTGTGTGTGTGTGTGTGTGTGTGTGTGTGTGTGTATATGGGAGGTTCAAAGGTTGTTTTGGGGAGGAAAGGGGGATGACAAGGAATGCAGGGGGTGAGATTGGGATGATTAGGTAGAGAGGAAGTGGGGGCAGAGGGGTTGAAACACATCAGTCTTCACTTGTGTGTGTAAACTCTCTTTCTCTCTGTGTGGAGATACAGAAATCCATACCAGCATTAATAATACAGGGGAGTGTGTGTGTGTGTGCTTGCGTGCGCGCGTGCGTGCGTGTCTGACGCCAACACCAGCAATTATTTCATTCCGCCTTTGTTTAAATATCTCTGGAAGTTGCTACACACACACACACACACACACACACACACACACACACACACACACACACACACACACATATTCTGGTAGTATATTCTCCTCACATCCTCTGTGCTGTAGAAAGGACAGCAGCTTTCACTCATGACAATGAGCATCTTGACTATTTAACAGTCATCTCATCAAACGTCTCACACCTCAAATTGACCTGAACCCAAATTAAGCCGAAAAGACCATTTGCATATTCATGGCGTGCTATCTCTTGAGGGTCACCTTTGATGTTGGAGAACAGATCCATATATATCATTGTCAGGTTCTGGTCCAGATCCAGGACTAAACACCTGATGAAGATCCATTAAGATCATTAGCTGGCTATCCACAGCGGATCTTACACTTTTCATGACAGTGTGTGCCAAGGCCAATTGCTTTTCCACAGTCACTCCCGGCCTACTCCAGGCCTCCCCTACTCCCCTGGTCCTTATGAGGCCAAACAGGGCTAGGGGTTCGGTATGGAGTGAGGGCAGGATATTTGTATCATCTAAGGATAATACAAGTTAGCTCGCTGTAACTGCACAATCGAATGGATTTGAATAGCGTGTTTTACAAACACAATTATCAAAAAGTGCTTAAGTTACCAGAACCTGTTAGGAAACCAGAGACTTTGATGAGTTGCTAGTGTCTCCATAGTTCGCCACCTAAACTGCAGAATGTCAACAAAGTGGAGATCATAAGGGCTGGGACTAGAAACCCCAACTGTGGTAATTCAAACAGGCTTGTTTACTAGGCTCAAAGCACCAGGCTTTGAGCACTAGCTGGCCAGTAGTACTGTAAGCCTTGGCATGTGCTGGCACCGCTGTCAAAATGCAGCTCATCTTGCAGTTTTTTTAGTGTCAGAGCACTGCTCAGTTGTTTGCTTTCTTCTGCAAAGCGCTATCATGAGTTACAGTATGACGTGTACAGTATTTGCAACCCAGTCTCCAAATTATTACTTTTGGGGGGATAATTTCTGCAGACCAAAGAATACCACCTGTGTGAATGTGTTCACAGCTATACTGGCAGGTAAATACGGAAGATAGGACACCACATAAGGAGGTTGGTGGGGTGGTGGAAGCATGAACTGTTTGCAACCTGAGTGTTGCTGGTTCGATTCACGCTTTGGACAATAATTCTTTTGTTGTTGCTAATTCTTGCTAATTGTTGTTGCTTATGCTAATATTTGCTAATGCCTTCTCCTGACAATTTACCATAACCTTAATCACTTGAAATTAATGCCTAATACTGCCTAACCACCATGCAAGTCGTGGTATAGCCAGATAATACGTGCACACAGACCGTATTTAGTTGGTCTGCAGAAACGATCCCACAGAATGTATTCCATTGGATACAATGTTGAGTATTTGATAGCAAACATTTTGGGCTGTACTACTCCTCCTTTGTTGGGAAAGAAAAACTGCTACTGTATGTGATCCTTCTGCCAGGATCTGTTCCTGTAATACTGCTACTGTACTGTATGTGATCCTTCTGCCAGGATCTGTTCCTGTAATACTGCTACTGTACTGTATGTGATCCTTCTGCCAGGATCTGTTCCTGTAATACTGCTACTGTACTGTATGTGATCCTTCTGCCAGGATTAATATACGTGTAGTGATTCTCCTTCTCAGGCTGAAGATAATAATGTCAGATGTTGTCCTGGCTCTGTGTACCTGTGCCAGTCTGGAGGAACACAGGGAGGGGAGGGAGTACTGGAGCTAGAGAGAATAATGAGATGCTCTCCATGTTGCCCAATTACCGACCATGTTTGGATTTTTGTACTGTATGTGTTTATGGCTGCTTCATGGTCTTGTTGCGCAGGATGAGATGCCACCCGTAACTCCTTCCTTTCCCATGGGAGTGCATCATGTTTTGGCATCTAGTAATCCCCCTAGTCAATGAAACCCTGTGTATCCTCCACCACAATCTGTTTTCTGTTTTCCCAATTCACAACTTAATCCCCAGTGTGTCGGTTTACCATTTCGTTGACTACAAAGGCAGAAATTCTAGGTACATTTTCCTCCATTTCACCAGGGAATGAGTGGAGCTCTGCTATCAGCATGGAACATGTAGATGTTATATTTTCTTAAAGAAAATCATGGTTCTCGCCTCAATCCCCCGCAGACACAGTGTGTGTGTGTGTGTGTGTGTGTGTGTGTGTGTGTGTGTGTGTGTGTGTGTGTGTGCGCTCGTGCGTGCGCGCGCGTGCTCGATCGCTGAGCCATGGCGGTCTCTGAAGAGAAAGTGCCTTTTGATCATCCCTTTTTCTAAGACTGTCTGATAGTCGCATAGAAGCAAGCTTTAACAGTGGGAATGTTTAACAAGTAAAGAAAAGACTACTTTTCACCACTCCACATATCAGCCTGTAATGATAATGTACAGAACTGTAAGGGGAGGGCAGCAGTTGCAAATACACACACTCTGAGAACCACAGTATACCACTTGGGAAGATGGCTGATAAAGAATGTATAGAGTCGCTGTGTAAACAGTTAAATATGAATCAAACTCAGACACCTACTGGTATAGTTAAGTATGCAGTGGTGCTATGATACAGCATGTCTACCAGCTGCTAGGGGTGCTGCAAAGAGTTCAACTGAAAATGGGCTTGCACGATAGTACAGAATGACGTCACGTTGAAGCGTGGAGCGTTGGTGAGAGCATAGATTTGAGCACAGGGTTGGTGCAGGACGTACTACGTCAGAAAGGGAGCCTTAGACACATCTGTTGGACCAATGGGGAGCAGCACAGAGAGCATTGAGAGACGAGGTAGACAGAGAGGGAGCAGCTTTTATCGAGCGTGACCCTGAGAAATGGGATCTGGGTTTGTGGGCATTGGAGCGGTAATTGATTCCAGGATCCAGCTCCTCTAGGGGGGCTATCTCAGGGAACATTGGTTTACTGGAGCTGATCCACAGCCTGATCGCTTAAATACCCATCAGATGGAGTGCAGGATCCAGCCCTATGCAGAGTCAGGGATTTAAATGAGGCAGATCTCGGCAGGGTAATAGATTACCTTTGTAATTCACTGTGAAAAGTCCTAATGAGACACTTGGTATGGCATATACTTCACTTATTAATTAATTTATAGTCCTAGTTCATATACTTTATTAATTCATTTATAGTCCTAGTTCATATACTTTACTTATTAATTCATTTATAGTCCTCATACTTTCTCACCAAACCTGATCCATCTGATTAAGCCTACACTGGAGATGTTATCAAGGAAGATGAGGCTTGTAACCTGCTACGTTTGAAGCATTCGTGTAAACAGATCTGATATATTTTATCTGATATCTATTTCCATATTGAGTGGTCCATATCCACTCAAAATTGCAACAGAAGAGAGTCCACCAGGTCATCGGCGGAGACGTGATAGTGAAATTCACAAATTGGAAAAACTTTAACTGGACTCTTCTGTTTTGCTTTTATAATGGTTCATGACTCTGATGTCATTGCAAGTTGATCTGCACACATTAATGCTCCTAACTTGTTAACTTTAGCTAGACCCCTCACTTCCTGTGACCTGTTAGCAATAGCATCATGGCCTTGACTCTCCCAGCTAATGAGATTTAGCCAACAAGTTTGATTCCTCTGGCTTGTTAGCATTAGTAATAAGGTCTCAGCAGCAGCTTGTGAATGGCTGAGGCTCTTCATGAGGGCTTATAACAGCAGTGATTATATTTACATCTTCGCTCTTTCATTGTTTGCCATGAGTTAATTGCATCCATTAACACCTTCAAAGACATTAAAATATTCAAACATGATGAACATGATGATGCTGAAGTAGCCTACAGTGTTTTCTCGTTTCCCATGTCTGTATAGCTTTCCATACTGTAGAAGCCAGTGGTAATGACTTATCCCAGCTATCATCAAGCCATATCACAACAGATTACTATAAAACTAAAACAAATGATTGCCAGCATTCTCTTCAGTTGCATCAGATGCTGTTTTGACAGTTTCAACTTCAGGCAGTAAGACAGGGGTGCAGAAGGTGGGGGTGCTCTTTGTCTCCCTCCCATTGATATGCATGACAGGTCAGTATTCAAATTGGAAAATGAAAGAAATTACCATTATCTTAGACTGCACATTTGCATGAATATGGAAATGCACCACTGAGGATATTCTCTGTGGTTGGACTTGTGGCTTGTCAAATAACCACATAATAATACATTCTGACAGAGTTATTTACAATCAAAACACTGAGGCCTTACTATCCCTGAGGACAGGTCTGATGTCCCCAAGTTCTGAGCTGATGTCACAGTCAGGGAAAGTAGACCAAATGACATGTATGAGATTAGACAGTGATATCATAATACTTGTTAAGATTTAGCTCTAGACTAACTTATCACTAAACAATAATGTAGCAGGTTAACTTGATGTAATGCAGTATGTTGAGTCATTGAAACTCAATGTACAGTGGCAAGCAAATGAAATGCATTAGTGATGCTACCTCTCAACATGCAAATCCGATGTACTGTAGCTTTTTAATGTAACGTAGCATGTTGATTGACTGTACTTGATGTAAATTGTTAAAGTGAGATTAATGTAGCATGTTAAACGTGTTAGGGGAGGTATGTTAATGAGCATATTATACAGATGTTAGCATTGCTACTGTACATTAGACAAACCATGCCTGAGGGAGGTTACAGAAGGCCTATCTTATTTAACCAGTGTGGTGCTGTGAAATTGAGTGTTTTAATCATGCCAACCTCTGGATAGGCTATATATTAAGTGATGTCATTATTTAAGTTTGATTATAGAAATATGAGAATGACCTATGAGATGATCTATGGTTTTTGGTGGAAACCCTTAATGGCCAAACCCTTTTAATATGGCACTAACTCACACACTATTTCTTAATAACCAGAAAAGTGGCACATTTGGCACTAGAATTATTATATAATGTAATGTAAGAATCATAATGCTTTATTGGTTAAAAACGGTCAAATTCGCTTGATCAAAATCAAAAAATAAATAAGGCTGGGGAAGGTAAGACAAGGGTCAGACCAATTAAAAGGGCAAATCACGTTGCTTTATTTTGGTGATAACAGATCTGTGGGTCAGGCTGGAGAGTGGACGGGAGTGAGGCTGAGGCTGACGGGGCCACTCAGGCTAGTTTATTGGATTACTCAGGAGCGCTAGACACAGGGGCAGGTCACGGTCACTCATACATCACAGCTCACAAGACCTGGGAACATTTGCCCTAGGGATGCGACAACTGTGTGTGTGTGTGCGTGTGTATGTGTGTGTGTGTGTGTGTGTGTGTGTGTGTGTATGTGCACGTGTGCAGTATCACTAGTGTCTCCAACATTTCAGATAACATCGTACTAATCGAACAAAGTACTGGCAGAAATAGTCCTGTCCTTTCTTCCTAAGAACTCCATCTACTAAGCGTGTTTTAAGCCATGATGAATGAATCCAAAGTTCTGACAATAAGCTTCTCTCCTTCTGCTAACATGCCTGTTGGGGCTGTAAGGTATGTCTCTGCCAAACACTGATTATCTCAGTTTATATCTACAACAAAACATGGTTTCATCACCTTGGAGTCAAACACTTTACCGCCAGCTTGTTAAAGTAACAACACATTCTTATAAGATTTACAATGACAACTGCTGCATTAATTACTCTTGATTATTAATCTCACCTACAACCTAGTTGTATAATCCTCATTTCATCTATTTGTTTTGTAGTATGAATAGGACAGAATATGATCGTTTCCACCTGAAAAGGACAACCAACACACTACAGTGAGAGCTACAGTGAGTGTTGAAAATGTCTAAAACGGTGCACGTTACACAAACGGGTCTTTTAAACATTTATGAGTTCTCTAGCTCGCATTTCTCCAAAGGGGATTGTTAGATTCTGTTGCATAATTCCGTGCCGTGTTTCAGCAAAGCAGGGCAGCGAATGAAACACATGGATCTCTGCCACTACGTCAGCCATTACTGTCTATTCACTGTCTATACTTTATGTTCCTGCTGTTGTGAAGATTAGTTTTTTCAGAACCCTAGCCAATAACATCTGTCCAATCTGATTTCTGTTCACTAACATCTTTCGTGTGATTGGACACCTATCTTTTCCTGTCCTGTCAAAGTGCTACAAAGGAACACAGGCCATCTGAGGGTATAATGCTGTACACGAAGGGACAGGTTCCTGAGACACAGATGAAACCTAATTCGAGATTAAGAAGCACCATAGAGATTTTCCATTCAAAATTGGATTTAATCCAAGACTTGGCTTCGTCTGTGTCTGGGAAAGTGCTCCTGCACTTGAGGGTTCAGTTTGGAATGAGGCTCCGGTATCTTCACTGCTCTCCCCTCTGGTCTGCCCTGCAGCACGGGACTGGGCTATAGTGGAGCACACTCAGATGAGAGTGACAGGTGCTGTCCGTGGTGCTGATCGGTTCAGCCTCCGAGTCGTGCTGAACGGACAACTGAGTTCTCTCTCTCTCTCTCTCTCTCTCTCTCTCTCTCTCTCTCTCTCCCATCAGTGTAACAAGCTGCTGGAGCTGAGACTACTCTACGGTCGGCTATAACACCTCATTCTATCTATTACATGGGTGAGAGTGAGGAGTGAGATATCCCACCAGGAAGGAGAGACAGAGTGTCAACTTGGGGCACCTTCATTGCTGAGAGGAGTAGAGAGTTTCCTTCAGATCCTTGGCCTTACCTATGACCATTAAAACACACAAGAACACTAACACTATATATATATATACTGTATATACATTGCAGTCCATGATAAATCCATATTATTATTCTGAATTTACTAGAAGCACGGACATATGGACATACCACAGCTACTATAGGATCAGCAAGGACAGTGAGATATAGAGAGAATAGTGCCATTCGTTGGAAAGAGCATTCGGTCAGGATTTCCCTGTGCTGGAAATCTCCCAGACGACCTTACTCAGAACATGGTTCTGTTTGGCATCTGGAAGCTTTTCACAGTACATGCTGCTAATAAAAGATAATTTGATCAGGTGGCGCCCTCTTGTGCCCAGAAAGACCGCTCCTGTGTAAGTGGCTCTGAGAAACAGAAGTGACACACACACTTAAACCAGGGATGGAGCAACTGTGACACGAAAAGGAATACTGCTGGTACAGCACCTCAACACAAAATTCATTATAGACTGAATTTATTAAACTTATTAAAGCAATAAGCTCCCATAAGTGCAGTGGAAGGCTGCATGGTGTTTTCCAGTCTGCTGTTTGGCTGTGTAACTCAGCAGGTGCGGTGCTGCATTTTGTACTTTAGACACATTTATGCTGCAGGTCGAACATAATCTGTTTAGTGTGAAGCACCAAGCAGAGAGTGCATTACTAGCTCAGTCTTACGGCAGCGTTGGAGAGACAGTTATTACCAGTCTCATGTGAAGCTGTTTTGACTAGAGGCTTGGATACACTGAGGCACTGGGACCACATGAGAATATTGGCCCATACACCATAGGACAATGAGTTGGGAGCACTCCTCTAACAACCATTCCACTTCATCTGCTGTTCCATGAATAAAGAGAGAGAAAGGGAGAGAGAGAGAGAGAAAGAGAGAGAAAGAGAGACAGAGACAGAGAGACAGACAGAGAGAAAGAGAGACAGAGAGACAGAGAGACAGACAGAGACAGAGACAGAGAGACAGAGACAGAGACAGAGAGACAGAGACAGAGACAGAGACAGAGACAGAGAGACAGAGAGACAGAGACAGAGACAGAGACAGAAACAGAGAGACAGAGATAGAGACAGACAGAGACAGAGACAGAGACAGAGACAGAGACGTAAAGGACTCTATGTAACCAATTGTAGGGCTTCCATGCAACCTGAATGGACTCTATGTAACCAATTAGCCTTCCATGTAACTTCAATAGTGACTCTGTGTAACTTCATAGGGCCTCGATGTAACCCCATAGGGCATCTGTAACCTGTAAGGATTCTTTATATCTGTATTCTGTATTTTCAGATTTGAACAACTCTGACCTTTGTATAGAGGTAGAGGCCTATTCTAAAAAACAATATATCAGAGATACAGCTCAGAGAGTTCATACTCTAAGAAGAGGCTTGAAGTATTTAGGGTTGAGAACTTATAGGCATTTCCAGCATGCTTCCATTCATGGCCTTTAGGATTACCAGTTCTGTAGGAGTTGTCCAACTTCTAAAAGAAATGATGAAACTGACACTCCTCAAACCTTCACTACATCAAAGTGAAGGTTTGAGCATCCTCTATTGTAAAAAGTCAATAAGACACATATTCACTGTGGAATCTCAAAAGTATTCATCTGGATTTGCTATTCTTTCATTCAAAATCAGTGGGGGGGAAAGAGAACAATTGTGGGCCTGTCGATCAAGAACAGACTAAACAAGCATGCTTTTACACTCAAACTGTCTCCTCATAGACATAGAGTCCCCACTTTACAGATAAATGGAGAGAGAGAGAGAGAGAGAGAGAGAGAGAGAGAGAGAGAGAGAGAGAGAGATAGAGAGAGAGAGAGCTTTTAAGAGCTCTTCATTCACCACTAATTTGGTTAATCAACAAAGAGTGTCAAATACTGTACATGTATAAAAAGTGTCCCTTCAGTTATTTCAGCGCCCCCGGAAAAACAAATTCATCTTCGACGCCGCACAGTGCACCAAATGTCTTTGAACCGTGCCACGTTTCCAGTCAGTCCATAGAATGAGTATTCTAGAGAACCCCTCACCACAACCAATCACGGTGTCCAGGTCCCTGCCCTCCATCTTGGCTTTGTGTGTTTTGTATAAGGCCATCTTGACCTGGCCACAAACAACATTGATCGGGGTACACAATGCCCTCCTACCTTTGGTATACTTTGCCCCGAAAATAAACAAAACATTTGAAAACTGAAAACCTAGGTTTAGAAACAAAGGTTGCAGAAACAAACAGTCGGAGCAAATGATTGCAGTCACAAAAAAGTGGTACTCTGTATCCAGTGCTAAACAAAAAGGTCAAGTGGGGGTAACAGTAGGTTACATTTTGATACAGAACGGTTTGATGGAATGGCAGAATGAAGAATCCGCCACTGCAAGTCCCCTAGTCTTTTTGGTACTGGGGGTATTTAGAGCAGACTCCATGAGGGAGAGGTCTCCACTTTGTGTCAGTCCACCCTAGCAACTGGGGCGGGTTTATAGATTTGACACAGGCATGGTACAAGTTGGTACAAGTACAGCTTCCCTCCTTCCTCAATCCTCTCGCTTGCTTTGGGGGTAACAGTTAGCTCCGGAGAGACATCAGCAGTCAATGGGGAACAACAGGACAAGGTGCCCTGGACTCTCCCAACAGGTCCACCACAATCCTGACAGACCTCAGCGATAGCCTTTACGGTCCGCCATCCCCCTCCAGCAGGTCTTTTGGTCGAGTAACTCCTGACCTTGTGACAGTATTGAACAGTCTGTGTGATGGTGCAAACTCAACGGGGAACAGGGAGTTCTAGAACAGGGGCTCCTCCGTCCCAGTTGTCACAAAGTGCTTCATAAGAGAAAAAAACATAAACAACATAAACAACCAATAGAGTAAAAACTAAATAAACAACCGTAGACCCCCAACAGGGTTAGTATGGTGGTTATGCAAAGACTTGAAAATCAAAACTGAATTTGTTCCCTAACATGTATCGAAAGTTCATACTAGAGATGGGGAGCTCTGTAAGAAAAGGCTCAGCCCCTTGCCGTAATCTTAGATTTTCGTGGAATTACTAATCTCTTTGTATCTTGTGAATTTAGTGCGCATGCAGGGTTGTGCAGCTGAAGAAGGTCAGTGAGATAAAACGGGGCAAGTTCATGTCATGCTTTATAGGTTAATAATAGATTTTTTAAATCTGCTTGTGCTTTAATCGGAAACCAGTGTAAAGAAGCGAGTACCGGAATGATGTGATCATATTTTTTGGTTCAAGTGATTATTCTTGCAGCTGTATTTGTTTTGTATTTGGATGAGCATCTCTGTCTTGTCTGAGTTAAGGAATAAAAAGTTCACCGCCATCCATTTTTTTAAAGTCAGCTCCTGCAGGTCTCTACATTGGGGCCTAAAACCTGACTGAAGGGTCTCATAGATGTTAAACTCTGAAAAAATTTTCAGAGTTTCTGGATCTGTGTTCGGTTTCTTCAATAGGGGCTTAATAACTGTTGCCTTAAGTGAACTAGGCATGCAGCCAGGAGAGAGAGAGAACAATTTTCAATATCTAACATAAAGGCACCTACGACCGGTAGAAGCTTTTTTACAGTAAGTAGTGTAGTAGGAATAGAGTCAAGTAACTTTTCTTTCAAGTTTTCTTGAGGCTTGTTTTAGTGCACGGGTGTCATCCGTGCACCAGGAAAGTAATTGTTTCCAGCTTTCTTTTCTTTTCTTTTTTTGCTCCTAAATGGAGCAACAAGCTTGATCGACTTTTGTAGAGGGTTTTTGTATTCCTCCATAGTTATATTAACTGACTTGCTGTCAAAAGGATCCATGCTGTATGTTGGAGAAACGTGTCTGGGAGAGATTCTATACATTTCTGTGCAGCTCTAGAGAGAACAGGATTCCACACATTAATAGAAAGGGGGCCAAGTAAAAAATGAGAGGTGGCTGTTAAATCCATCATTAACTAATGTGTGTCCAGATGGAGACCACCACCACCTGTGCTGAAAGAGAGATTCTAGGGGAATTCTAGGGGCGTAGGGGATCCAGGTCACCAGATGCTTTGATCAGCCTCTGGGCCACCCGTAGGCGTAGAGCCGCCACCTTGCTGGCTACATGTATGAGCCCCTGGCCTCCCTCAGCCACTGGTAGATAGAGAACTGCTGGTGGTAGCCAGTGATAGCTGTGCCACACACAATTAACAAATGCCTTCTGAATGGTCCGAAGCAGGGCTCCAACACTGTTACTCTGTGCCAGAATGGAGGCTGCAAGGTTATTGATGACAATAACCTCTGCAGCCGTCCTAGAGAGGGAGGGAGGGAGGGAGAGAGAGAGAGAGAGAGAGAGAGAGAGATGCGTCTGGAGATCTCATCCTTCTCTTCTGTCATCCCATAGTGTGGGTGGTGAGATGTGTTTTCTCCAGTGGCTCTGGAGGGGGGTTGTGTCTCCCCACCTCTACACCCCCTCCCTCCCCCTATCTCCTCTCTAGGCTTTGAGAACAGATGCTGTCCCATGGCAAAACATACCCCTTCCTCCCACTAAACACACTCACACACACACACACACACACACACACACACACACACACACACACAGCACTGCACACACATACTCAAATACACACACACTCCCTCTGCCCCTCTGGTGGGATATTAGTCCGAACAGTTTTTTTTCCTGGCAGGATGATCTATCATGGACATGGATGCTCAAACTGTTCCCCCCATCACACACACACACACAAACACACACACACACACACATACACAATCACATTACACATCCTGTGGATATGGCTGTGTTCCCAAATGCTGTACACAATTCCTTCTTAGCCCCTTAGGTGAGCTGTTGTCCTCTTATCAGGAATTGTTGGTCCTCCTCCTCCATGTATGTCAGCCCGCTACGCTTAGGGCACACACACATAGACACACACAGACATACGCATACACCAGCGGAGGTAGAAATCAGAGAACGGGCTCATTGTTATGCATGGAACGGAATGAGGAATGGTATCTCCTCCGATTTCTGTCTGCACCAGCCTCCCCTGGCGTACACAAACACATGCACAATACACTCTAGGGGTCAGGGACCTGTAGTAGAGAAGTAGCTGTGTCTGTCTGCTTGCTCCGTTCAGTTTTTGTCATCGACAGCCAAGACTGCTATACAGTAAGACTGTCATTCACCAACACAACCCCTCTCTAGAGAGCGGTGGGTCAGAGGCAGGTCTTTATAGCAAATTTAGCCATAGCAAGCCATTTAAACAGAGTATATACCCCCCCCCCCTTCCATTTCTACAGGCTCATCCTTCAGAAGGCGTCAAGGCTCATGAGTTAACACTCATGCAAATTGTTCTCTCTCTCCTGCCCTACCACATGAACAAGCAGCTTAACTTAAGTGGGAGAAGATGATGCACCTGACACATACAAAGTTTCGGCGAGAGAAGAATATGCTTACCACCTCTGGTTACGTGGGAGAAAACCATGGTTCAGAGTGATAGTGATGTGTTTCCACAGGTGACGATTGTCATAGGCCTCTTTAGTCTCACTGAGGTAGTGCCATACTGTGCCATGCCATACTGTGCTGTGCCATACTGTGCTGTGCTGTGCTGTGCTGTGCTGTGCCATACTGTGCCATACTGTACTGTGCTGTGCCATACTGTGCCGTGCTGTGCCGTGCTGTGCCGTGCTGTGCCGTGCTGTGCTGTGCTGTGCTGTGCTGTGCTGTGCTGTGCTGTGCTGTGCTGTGCTGTGCT
>NC_139657.1:13339419-13366919 GCF_951799395.1 Argentina silus
ACACACACACACACACACACTGAGCTGAATGTTATTGCCCTAACCCCTAGACCTTTCTGGTGTATTTTCATTAAAAAATCATAAAGCAAAAAAAAAAAAAAAATAATAATAATAATAATAATAATAATAATAATAATATATATAGGCCTACAAAGAGCTGGCTGAGGCATAGACTACTAAAGGCTACTACTAGGCCTATAGAGGCTCATACACGGGATAACTGGAAGTAGATCAATAACTAAAAGTAAAACACATATGATAACACCTAAATGGCTTAGATAGACAGGTCAGTTTACATCCTTTTTCATTTAGAGGAAAAAACGACATTTCCCAGCACTTAATAACGTCACTGAAATGCGCCAGTTGTCAGATGCTGATCACATGACTTTTGTTTTGTGTTTGTGACAGGGTGTTGTAGTCCGATTGAATAACGGTAGCTTTTTCGTATGTAGGAATATGAGTTGATATTATACATAGTATGCATTAGTGCTAGCCTTTTGTGCATCACACACAGAGCAATTTATTGCATTGCTTACTCTTCGACTTTGAGCAATTTAGCGACAGTAAGTTGCTTGCATCTCTCGATTGCGCGTTGCAGAGCTCGAGTAAGCCAACTTTCTTCCTTGTTGCCCAAATCAGAATGGACCCTATTCTGCTTCTTGTTACCTTGATGTTCCTTCTGTCTACGAGTTGCTCTGGTTCCCCTACTCTGAATTTCATCCTCCTTTTCGCCGACGATTTGGGATTCGGTGATTTGGGCTGCTATGGACATCCCAGTTCACTCACGCCCAACCTGGACCGACTGGCGGCCGACGGACTGCGATTCACCAACTTCTACTGCACCAGTCCTGTCTGTAGCCCCTCCAGGTGCGATTACACATAAGAAACCTACTTAAGCAAATATAAACGTCATAGATTGTAATCAGTCATAACCTGCTAAATTATTGGCACAAACCTTTATATGCATCAAATTCTAAATGCTGAAATCGCAATGCATGTACAGTCAAAGGACTGTCTAATACATTCGTGTAACAGCTCTTTGGGATCTTAATCATAATGAATAATTCATTAGCAATTTATCTTGTTGTTATCATGACCTCAGGGCGTCTTTGCTGACCGGGCGGTACCAGACACGGTCAGGGGTGTACCCGGGGGTGCTCTACCCTGGTTCCCGTGGGGGTCTCCCCCTGAATGAGACCACCATCGCAGAGGTGTTGAAACCACTGGGTTATGCCACTGCTGCCATGGGGAAATGGCACCTAGGAGTCGGGGCTAATGGGACGTACCTACCCACACGACAGGGGTTTGACCACTACCTCGGGGTCCCCTATTCCCATGACATGGTCAGTACTGTCCATTGATTGATTGTTGACTGGTGTTTGATGTTTCCTCTTAATCTTGCCCAAATAATGTAGAAAATATCCACCAACGTGACATCAGATTCAATGCAATCACAAATCATACTACAGTTGTGTCCTTCCTCTACTTCTCCCTAACCCTAACCCTATAACAGTTACATAGAGATTCAGTCCAGTTCCAAATCAAATCAAATCCCTCACTCTCGCTCTCTCCTCCTCTTCCAGGGACCCTGTCAGAACCTGACCTGTTTCCCTCCGGATGTTAAATGCTTTGGACACTGCGATGTCGGTGTGGTAACAATCCCCCTGATGCACAATGATGTCATCAAGCAGCAGCCGGTCAATTTCCTGGATCTGGAGAGAGCTTATAGTGACTTTGCTACAGGTTTCATCACAGAGTCAACCATGAGAAAACAACCCTTCTTCCTCTACTACCCCTCCCATGTAAGCAGCCTGACAGCCCATCATTTCAGACCTAGACTGTACACACACTGGTCCTATATAGACTCAGCAGGTGGATTGATTCATCACCTTACCGGGTTTACGAGGATCCCTGTTCTCATACTGCAACAGGTTGAAGTCCTCTTTATCTTAATGGAAAGAGGCTCGTTTAATGACTTCATACAGAGGTCTGAGCGAGTGTGTAGGAATGCTATTTGTTCATTTATGTATTCATTCAGATCATCCATCCATCTATTGGATGTTCATACTGTTCTTCTCCTCCCGTCTCTCCTCCAGCACACCCACTACCCCCAGTTCGCAGGGCCCGGTGCGGCAGGGCGGTCTCGCAGGGGTCCGTTTGGGGACGCTCTGCTGGAGTTTGACTCTACTGTGGGGAACCTCCTCTCAACCCTGGAGCAGAGTGGGGTGCTCAACAACACTCTCATACTCTTCACTGCCGACAACGGGTATGCCTGTCTGTGTTCCTTTACGACTAGTTGACCTCTATAACAGTTGTGTCTGGGTTTAGTGGACGACTGTCTACAGAAGACAAGTCATAACTAAAGGGCTAAACAATTCAATACATACACACAGTTTAGATGCACACAAGATGCGCCCGAAAGATGCATCTGTGACATCTGGATCGGATTAGATCGAAGGTCAAACCCCCCCCCCCGCCAAATATTTTATAGCCTTCTACTAATACCATCTCCCTCCCCAGGCCTGAGCTGATGCGTATGTCCCGGGGGGGTAACTCTGGTCCTCTGAAGTGTGGGAAGGGCACTACCTACGAGGGGGGCATGAGAGAGCCTGCCATCGCCTACTGGCCAGGGACCATCAGAGCAGGTGAGGAGGACACACATTCACTTCTTGAAATGAATACCATAATCACACCCACCAAGCTTAGTTGGCTGAATGTCTCGGTTTGTAAAATGGAAGATTTTACTTCATTTTAGAGCTTCTACGTTGCCAGGCTTTCAAGATGGTGTCCCTTTGAAATGATTTTAAAGACGTTGAGTTGTCTCTGCATCTCATTTGAACTACATTTCCCAGGTGTCACCCATGAACTGGCCAGCACCCTGGACATCCTGCCCACCATCGCAGGGCTTGCAGGTGCCAAGTTACCCAGGGTGCAACTGGATGGAGTGGATATGACGGACATCTTGGTCAACCATGGAAAGGTATGGGAGACATTCAAACTTTGACACACAGTTGAGTTTAAGACCTAAACTAAGATACCTAAACAGGCCTGACAAACAGAATCTTAACACATTTAAATGCCATCTATGTATCTCTAGAGAAGATTCAGCACTGTATGCCTAGACATTATTAGTCAAGTGTATATGACTCTTTTGACTACATTTTCAGACTACAATGTTGCCTTCGTTAACGTTATTCTGACGTCTCCCTCCCTCCTGTATTGTAGAGTAAGAGAGAGGCGATGATGTTCTACCCTACAGACCCAAGTGAGAAGTATGGCCTGTTTGCCCTGAGGCTGGGAAAGTACAAGGCCCACTTCTACACACGCGGTGTGTGTGTGTGTGTGTGTGTGTGTGTGTGTGTGTGTGTGTGTGTGTGTGTGTGTGTGTGTGTGTGTGTGTGTGTGTGTGTGTGTGTGTGTGTGTGTGTGTGTGTGTGTGTGTGTGTGTGTGACTCCCCATGTCAAGCCAGAAAATGCTTATCCTTTCAGTGAATTAGAGGGACTAGATGGAATATAGATGAGACATAGACGGGGTAAAATGAATGTAAACCAATACCATAATAAAACCATAGAAATCACTAAACCACATGGACTTGACTTCCTTCCTCTCTCCTCGCCAGGCGCCACCCACAGCGACACCACCCCAGACCAGGACTGTCACATGATCTCCTTCCTGAAGCCTCACGACCCCCCACTACTGTTTGACCTGGAGGCTGACCCCTCAGAGAACTACCCCCTCCCCCTGCAGGGTCACCCGGATCTCCAGGCAGTGCTGGTGAACATCTTCAGGGTCAAGGCCCAGTTCGAAGCCTCCATGGTGTTCGGAGAGAGCCAGATTGGGAAAGGCAGTGACCCCGAACTACAGCCGTGCTGTACCCCGCACTGCACCCCCAAGCCCAGCTGCTGCCAGTGTGGGTGAGAGACACTCTCAAATATGTGTGTGTATTTGTTGATATATACACACTGCACTTCAAACGCACACCCAAAGACTTTTGGATTTCCCCTTAAAACAAAGATGGACTTTAGTCACTAATGCAATGTAACCAGAATTACATGTGCCTGGGTATTCTATTCGAATGAGGCGTTTTATTTATACAGTACATTGCCTGCTGTCCAAATGCTTTGTTTTGAGGGAAAATATTATATCTTTCACTAGCTTCAGTGACCCTTGCATAGTGGAGAGGACTGGTTGATACTGTACCTTAATACCTGTTACTAAACAAATGTAAACAGATCATAATTTACATGAAGATGAAGATTATGTGAATTGTTGATTAAGATTCATACTGAATAATGTTTGTTGAGGAATGTCTGTGTTTTAAATCAATTGTTTCTACTGTCTGTCAATCAAAATGCATTTCCTCAATGAGGACAAGCAATATGAAAACCCTCTTCTAACACTTTTAAGTGTTCCTGAATGTTGCCTTTCAAGGAGCACAGCACTGACTTTTACTTGAATGCATTAAAGCCCTGTGAGATGCATACTTTACTTGAATTCATGCTTCCGTGTCAATGTGAAAATTGCTTAAAACTCATGCTGATATTAACTTAGGTTTCGAGCCTTTGAATGTAAAGACATAATTCACCGATAATGTTACTTCTTGCGACACAGTTCAGACACACAAACACAAGTAAGTCACAATCAGACCCGTTTGGACATCAAGCATATATTTTATTCATAAGACCAAACCCATGACAAGGCAGAGTGATTTTTTTGTTGGTTTTTCTTTGTTTTTCATTTCGATTTTTACAAGTCCTCGTTTTCTTTTTAAAGATATAAGATAAGTTGTTTTTGTCACATACTGATTTGCTCTAGTTATACAGTGAAGAATCTTGTTTATGTATTAAAGTCCAAAGTTTTGTTTAACTGTTTCTGTATGTCTCAGCAGCTATACAGGACTAGGTGATCCTCAGGGGTGGTTTTGTGTATTGCAGCTATTAGGAAAGAAGGGTAGAAACTAAGCAGCTACAAGATACAAAAACAAAAACACAAAAACAAACTGGTACAGGTAAGAGATGGGGCACGTTTTGAGCTCAAAGGCATTGGCTACATTGGCAAGACACGATACTGTACTGAAGGTTATTTAATTAAAGCTGACCCTGAAAGCTCAGTTTTAATTGGTTACTCAGCTCTAACAGCAGATTGGTCAGCGCTCCGGTGGGTGTGGCATTGTCAAATGGAACACAGAACATAACGTATGCCCTTTAATGATGATGTCACTTATCACAAATGTGTGTCGCTGAAGCCTGTTTGTGTAGTGTTGCTGAGTTTGCAAGAACTCAAAATGTCACCTTTGTGATAGACGCTGAGATAACAACTTGTGTGGAAATGCAATATGCCTGTGGCAAAGAAAACAATAGCAGATAATAAAAGTCAATTTACATTTTTTTTTTCTTTTCCCATTGTGGTGTTCATTTGATTGTGATATTTTGAAATTGTCTCTTTTATCATTGTACATATTCATTTCAATAACATACTCAACATAAAGGACACAGCACTATCTTCTCGATTCGCTATTATATTTACATGATCTAACCAACAGCGATACACATGTAGATTACACCTCACCCCCTCCTTAAACAACTTTCACAATTGAACTGGTCACCACAGGTCAGATCATTGGCCAGTGGACCTACTGGTATATGTGCTCTCCTGTATCCTCTTTGCAGTTTGTGGTTTGGTTACCAATAAAAGCAGTAGAAGATGTGTATCTGGTTCTAGAAGCAGGACATTCATCTACTCTACTGAACCTGATATTGAGAATAGTAGTCTGAAGCCTGTCATTTCAGGCAGAAGTATATTTGATTATTCTGATTTCTCCCCCTCTCAATCGCTTGCCCGGTTTGTTGTTGTACTGCCGGCTACTGTTAACAAATCAATATGTTGTAATTGTCAGACAGAGTGAAAAATGGTATGAGTATATGTATGAGAAAAGGTTAGCTTCTCTCCGATTCCTCAGGCCATTACACTGGCAGTATAAAAGGTACTGGCCCATTCAACTTAAACTACCTGCCAAAGCATGTGTATTGCACATACAAGAAAACTCCCTTCTTCCAATGGCTGCATACATTGTTACTTGAATATCAGTTTTAAAGCGTAACCTCGCCAGCTTAGTGTAACAGATGAGTAGCCTTGCCTGAGACCTGAATACTTGCATTAACACCCAAGCTAATGTCAGGCTTTAGCTCAATGGGCTAACACAATCGGTCACATTAGCACTCAAAGTAGGGCCAGAGTGATAAAAGAGAAGGCACCATGATCTCAGTCAGGAGATCTGATACTCTGCTGCAGAGTCAACATAGCCTACAGCTTTTCCCTTATGGACAATCAGTTAAATGTGGTCTTCCCTATTCCTCATTGAACTCATCAAGTCAAAAGAAAATGGAGACCAACACCAGTGCAAAAGTGTTGTGTGAAAAGAGTCAGAGTTCAAAATTCAAAAAACTGTCATGTATGGCTTCTCCTGAAGAGGACCTGCTCTGATTTGCAATTCAGGCTGACGATAACAGACTGTTTGGCAACTTCTGGCTTGCTAAACACAACAGATTTCTCCTAAATTCCACACAAACACCAACACTACAAAACCTCACCTGCACATAGACATAGTGAAGAGGGGCGGAGTGAAAGGTGTCCTCGGGGAACTCTGTACCGATGATGATGTCAATGAAAGTACCACCAGACAGGAGAAAACAATGGAACATGATGGTGCTCTTCTCCTTAGTACAGTATTACCCCCATTAGAAGTCAAAAGCAGAATATGTATCTGAACATTCTCTGTTTCCTCTTGCCCTCCCTTATTGTGCATGTTGCATCCCCCTTATGTGACTTTCCGTAGGGGTTATTCAATGTATAGAGCTGGAAAGACACCCTACTCTACACTACAGAGAAATGACAGTTGTACAAAACATTAATTCAGTTTTCACCTATCCAGATCATTCAGATCTGTGAACAGTGAATGCCTAAGGGTAGGAGTTAGGGGAGGTTGCAAGGGAACGGCAATCTGGACGGATCTACTGTAGGTATAAAGACAAGCAGTGCAAGCGTAAGCTCTCTCAAGTCCTCAGTGTGGGTATATGATCACTGTCAGATACAGGTACTGTCCCTTTACCCTCTCTGACAAAAACACTGGTCCCCAAACTTTGTTGTTGTCTACCGTGATCCTCCTAAAGCCTTTTTGGATTTTCCTGTGGCCCTCAACATGAACAAAGCTCTTCACTGCCACAGCCCAGTCCTAACCCGCAATCTAGTAGTCATGGGTTGTGACCCAACATTGAATCCTGAAACTCCCATTTAGGAAACATCTTCCCTCTCCTCCTTTATCAGTTCTGTCTCCCTTTTTCTGTCTCTTGGCTGATTATTGGTTGTGAATGCTACTTACATGGTTTGTATGAGGCGCCAGTATGTCCCTACTGTCTATACATATATTTACAGTTACACACTACGTCTCAAACGCGACACGGGGCAGCTAGGACCAAAGACAGTTCACTGTACTCTCTCTACTTCACTCCAATGCCACTTTCAGTAGGAATCAAATCAGCAGTTTGTCAAAATACAAGTTGAACAAATCCATATGTACACCAAACCCCACCTACTCCCATGCCCCCATGATTGTTGGGCTGTTTCTCACCTGTGTGTGTGTGTGTGTGTGTGTGTGTGTGTGTGTGTGTGTGTGTGTGTGTGTGTGTGTGTGTGTGTGTGTGTGTGTGTGTGTGTGTGTGTGTGTGTGTGTGTGTGTGTGTACATTATCCCCCTAGCCATGCATTGAAACCTGTGAAATAGCAGTAGTAGGAATATCATTGTTCTCTGTTTTGAAACCGAGGAGGATAAATATCTAAAATAACAGGTGCTCAGCCTCTTTAAGTTATATAACTGCATCATAGAAAAAGTCAAAAGAAACAGGCAATCAATCCACCTTGAAGATGGGAAATAAATAAACAAACAAACAAGGAAAACACTTAGCATACTGTAGAACTGAAATGAACATTCCAGTTGAAAGAGGTTTGGGGGGGGTATTTTACAACGGAGAGAAAAGAGCCACCAGCAACCTCCGGTGGTGAAGTTGATGAACATACACAAGCAGCAGCCGAGGAGGAGGAGGACGGTTGTCATGGCAACACTTCCTACTTCCCCCCCCTCCCCCCTACTCCAGATAGATGTCCTCAGTGGGGCAGGCGTACTCCAAGTGCTCCTGGTAATACTCCTGGAAGGCTCGTCTGGAAGAGGCAGACAGAGGGAGTATTAGCTGAGCAAACAGATTCTGGTCGTCTGAGGTTATTAGATATATAATACCGTATCTGAACTTTAGCTAGACTCATGCACAGTTAGTCAGGGATATACGGTAATAAGTCAATATCTCTCCCAACTGATATCATCCTGTAATGACGTCTTTGCTTCCTCAATCCTCTAGCATAGTTGCGCTGGCTTCACAGTAGACATTTAGCTTCGTCAATAGATCTTTAACTGTGTATTTTGATGTTTGTATTTCGATTTTTGAATGTGTGTATTTTGTCCTTTATTGTGGTGTGTTTAAAGATGTTGTTTTGTAATCATATTTATATTTGTATTGTAAACAGGGCACATCTGCAAAGTGTGTCTCCATCCCTGGTTCAGTAAAGGTTAATTCATTATTTTGTTTTATTAAACTCATGATCTTAGCATAACCACAAACATGTAAAAGAGAACACCTAGATCATTTTGCATGGCTTCTGTCTTTACCATTAGACATCATTAGTGTTTTAAAGACAGACCGAGGCTGTGGGCTTATTGGGTCTTTTTGCCCTGACCCCCAGGCTGGACAGTGAGCCATCGACATCGTTAATAATTCAAACCCAATACGCCTGATTCAGACAAGATTAACAAGGCAGAATCTGCAGAGAGTATCATATTAACCTCTCCCCAATCTCTCACTCTCTCTCTCTCACACACACACACACACACACACACACACACACACACACACACACACACACACTCACTCACGTTCAGCCTCCCCCACATTTTCAATGAGACTTCTCTACAAAAGACTGCCTTTAATGGTACCCAGTCTCTCATTTCCTACTGATCTCATCTAGGCAACCTATTGGAACCTATTGGCTTGATAGGAGAAAACAGTAACCTGGTGATTCAGATCAGTGGTTAGGAAGGAACCCAGGATAGGAAACCATGAAGGAGTACTGGGACACAGCCAGTAACCTCCTGCAATGCCAGTAAAAGACACTGAAATACTGTCGACTCACCCTACACTCTCGGCCACGCGCCGCATTGACTCCTGGGATACGAACACATGACAGGCGAATCTGTTCAGCATCGGGTGCTTAGTGATAAAGCCAAAGTAGCTGAGAATAGAGGAATACCGTATTACAATACAATATAATACAATACACTTGAGGTAGGATAGAAGAGAGGACCATCAGGTGTGTTTATTTACCAGTTGTTCTTGGGATGGCATCCACAGAAAGAGATGTTCTTCATCTGGAAGGTGTGACTACATCTGTCAAACTGATGGGGAGAGAGAGAGAGAGAGACAGAGAGAGAGAGAGAGAGACAGAGAGAGAGAGAGATAGAGACAGAGAGAGACAGAGAGACATACTTTTATCCTCAAAGCTTTTGACCACCCACTTGCAGACTGTTCTCCAGCTCACACTCATCCTTTCCCCTCATCCCCTTTCGTCCCCTCCACCCCTCTCTTACACTCTTACACCCCTCCACCCCTCACCTCATCCATTGTGTCGTACTCATCCTCCAGGCTCATGACCAGTTTAACCCCTTGCTGACTGATCTCCAGCTCACACAGAGAGGGGGGCCGCACATGCACCGTCCTCTTCCGTGCTATCGCAATCTGAGAGAGTGACAGAGAGAGAGAGAGAGAGAGAGAGACAAAGGGGTTAGAGTAGAATATGTTACTTAGTTCAGACATCCAGCTAAAATGTATGTGTTTTAAGCACAGCCCTGAGTGTGTGTGTGTGTGTGTGTGTGTGTGTGTGTGTGTGTGTGTGTGTGTTTGTGTGTGTGTGTGTGTGTGTGTGTGTGTGGGTGTGTGGGTGTGTGGGTGTGGGTGTGGCTGTGGATATGGGTGTGGGTGGGTGTGGGTGTGTGTACATTACCCCCCTAGCCATGCATTGAAACCTGTGAAATAGCAGTAGTAGGAATAGCTTGCATCGTGTGCGTATATGTGTGCCAGTCCTTTCTGTTTTCCATTTACCTTCTGCATGGCAGCACAGAGGATGCCGTTGCCTTGGTGATAGGGTACCTCCACAGAACCCAGGAACTGAACGCTGAAACTCTCCATCCACGCAGGGTTCCTTTTCACCCCTACAGGAAGAACACACATAGGAAGTGACATCAGACGGGAATGCAGATCAAATAAGTTCTATGACCAAGAGTCAACTTTATACACTGTGCAAAATCATATTTGAAACAACCATAACTTAGCACTAAAAATAATACAAAAATGTAGTGCTTCCACTCACCCGTCAGCTCCTTGGGTTGCCCTATGACCTCATGGGCGTAGAAGGCAGGGAATATGCCCCTCTCTCCCGTACGCATGTTGTAGCCTCTGTACCAGTAGTCATCCTCCTCTTCCTCCACGAACAGTGGGTCATCCACATCCAGCTCCAACTCATCTGCATGTCTGGGGATAAACCTGCAGGGGGCAGGAGAGAGAGTTTGATAAAGATTCATACACGCACGCACACATGTACACACATACACGCACACACGCATTCACATACACGCACACATGCTTGCACACACACACACACACACACACATACACACACACATCAAGTTGCTTCTTTTCATTACATCCTGCAATGAGAAAAGGGGGATTGATGCTATGAACCCCATTAAAAACTGTCTTTGTGATGGCTAAGCCCTGTGGAGGAAATGGGGGGGCGACTGTAAGGCTGAGGATGGGTTCACGTGAGGAGGAAACATCTGCTTGGGTTTCAGGTTACTCCCAAAGGAGTGGCTGTTAACTGATGAAACAGACGAGATACACTCAGGATCAGGTGGGAGGGAGGGAGGCAGGGAGGGTTGGAGAGGGAGAGATGGAGAGGAAGGGAGGAACAGATAGGAAAGTGAATTATATTAGGGAGGGGCGATTCAGTCTCTGAAGAAGGAGGAACACAAGGGAGAAAAGAGGTTACATCAAAGCACATGCACACACATAAACACACAGACACACACACACACACACACACACACACACACTGAGACACAGGTGGTGGATAGTGTGTGATTATTGGTCCCCCGGCGGCAACACTATAGGCAAAGCTAAGGCTACGACACCTGACACCCTCCCTATCATCAATTGTGAGTCATCAGGATCACGTTTACACCCCCACCCCTCATGGCTTACAGAATATCATGTTTCAACCAATTGTTCAGACAAAGAGCAGGGGACAAACCACACAGGAGGTGAGATACAATGGACTTTTGTCTGATCATCTGATGTCATTGTTTATTATATTTCATATTTCTTTAACGTATCCATATACCCTCACATGACGTCATATATGACATCACTCACCTGTAGACAGCCCTGTGTGTCTGGTCCCTCTCCTCTCCATTGATTGTACAGGAAAAAAGCCCAAAGGACTCCGTACCTACACAGGTGAACACACAAACACGTGGCCAAAATGTGAAGAAATATGTTTTGATAGATGTATTGTGTGCTTTTCAACCTGATACATGTTGGGGAACATTGTCATAGCTCTTAGGACCTGACTGAAAAAAAAAAGAATGCTAACTTATTATCTGTCAAAAGAGCTCAGTGTAATGAAATCCTTGCTCTCGCCTTTGTAATAGGCCTTTAATTATGCAAATCATCATTACTGACGTGAATGGTGAATCTCAGAATGGTGAACAGTGATTTGCTGTAGATATGCTACCAAGCATATTGGTCTCCTTGGGCTCTCATATCAAGCTACAGTACTGCTGAAGTGAATGAGACTCTGAATGGATAAACATAAGGGTTAATAATGCTAGCCAACCTGCTTGCCAGGATTGTGACCCTGTATCAGAAGGCCTTCATAAGCAGCTGATGTAAACTCATGGCAACTGACTTTTACTGTTATAGGACACAGCACTGTAATGTAGATCTAATTATGAAGTTGTTTGTTGTTGTTGTTGTTGTTGTTGTTGTTGTCGTTGTTGTTGTTGTTCTTGGTGGTGGTAATGACTCACTGGAGGAGCGTGAGGTGCTGTTGACAAACACGTTGAGGAATTTCTTGGAGAAGGGTATGTCTGCCTCAGGGGAGGAGTCTTCTGAGGAGCTGAGGAGTTCTGGCCGCACCCCTATGTCACTCTGGCTGTACCCCACCTCTTCTGTCCCCAGGGGGTCATCGTCACACAGCGTAGACAGCTCACTGTCGTCACTCAGAACAGACGTGCATCTGAGAAGGTAACAACTCTGACACGTTAGAAATGTGACAACATGTCATTCATATAATGTTGTAAGAGTAATAACAGTGTTACTATACAGGTAAAGGAGAAACTTGAATGTAAAGGGTTACCCAAATGTTTGTTCCTACAGGGCGCATTTAGTTTGACACTTTGCACCATTATTCATCCATTCATTCATTCATTCTTCCATCCCTACCTCCTGAGGCTGACCAGCTCCAGTGTGGTGTTCTCATCCACTACCAGTGTGTACTTCATAGAGTCATAAGCCAGTCCATTATCATCCGGCAACGTCCGCAGAGCCTGTAGTGGGACGTCCCTCTCACACAGAGGCAGGTCCTGGTCCAATTGCAGGATTTCACGCACACTCTCATCGATGGGGGGGGAGCTATCCAGATACAGGTCACTCCCCCCATAGGACGACTGCTTCCGCAGATCCCCCAGGAATGGGGATGCATCTTCCTCCTCTTCCTCCTCCTCTTCGTCGTTGTCTGTTGAGTAGGTGAGGCTGAAACAGCGGTTGGTCTGGGCTGTGGGGATGTCCAGGGTCAGGCTGTGTTTGACCTCTTTGATGCGCTCCAGAGAGGCTGTGGAACGTCCCGTGGTCTTGGCCTCCGTCTCACGACCTTCGTCCTTGTCACTGGCCACACTCTCGCTCAGACTCGGAGAGTCCAGCTCCTTCCTTCCCTCTATCATCATCAGGTCGTTATCAGGCTCTGTGGCCTTCTCTTCCTCAGCCTGCTGCCTGGTGTTTTTGGCTGATTTAGGGGCAGAGTTGTGAGTGGTGTGGGTGTGGTTAGACTCTGTGGTTCCCTTAGCCTTGTTGCCATGACGTTCCATATAAACTGGAGTAATGCTGTCACAAGTAGGGTTGTTCATGTACAGACTGGGACTGAACCTCTCGTTACCCTCCACTGCATCCCCGTTCGGGAGCTCTGCATTCTTCTCTCTCTTCTCTCTTTCATTCCCCTTCCTTCTCAGGCCCTTGCCCTCTTTCTCCTCTTCCTCTGTTCCCTCCATCACTGTTTTCTGCTCTTGTTCCTCTGCTGCTTCGGTAAATGCGTCAGTCTCAATGTCTGAGGAGGGTGAGATGGTGTCGGAGACAGACACGGACCGCTTGAAGCAATCCTCAGGGCAGCTGATCGGGTAAGACCCCTCTGACATCATCTTGTTAACCAGGTTGCTAAGCAGCCAGGGCGAGTCTGAATTCTCGCTCAGCTCATCTTCGCTTTCAGACTCAGACTCCCCCTCGCTGTTTCCGTCATAATCGTCTGCGTGGGGCATGATTCTGGGTCCTACAGGCAGGTAGAAGGAGCGCTTGAAGCTCTCCAGGCTGTGATCCGGCTCGATCTGTAGAACCATCTGCCTGGAGAGGCTGTCCTCACACTGCTGGGCCGGCGGAAGGGTCTCATCTGGGTCGGCTTGGTGGTCATAAGGTACGTCATCATCCACACTCTGGAGCCCCATCAGAGCCTGGTCGTCATCATAGGGCACCATGGGGAGGATGGGGGAGTCAAGAGGGGAGGGGGTTGCCATAGTAGGCGAGGGTAAGGGGGACGGTGAAGGTAAGGGTGAGCACTCTTTGATGGGGTCAGGCTGTCCTAGGAGCAGAGAAGCCTTCAATCCTACAATTCCGCTGTCCTGTTCCAGCTCTGTATCTGGGTCCAGCTCCTGGTCGGAGGTGGGTGAGCT
The DNA here is from genome assembly GCF_951799395.1 of Argentina silus. NCBI lineage: Eukaryota > Metazoa > Chordata > Actinopteri > Argentiniformes > Argentinidae > Argentina > Argentina silus. Next base: position 13,353,515 of record NC_139657.1, read on the forward strand.
CGCCTCCTCGATGGAGTTGGTCAGGTGGGATGAGCGTCCACTACTGCTCTCATCGCTGGTCAGGTCCAGCTCCGTCTCTGAGATGGAGGAGATCATGTTGGAGACCAGTGGACCCCCACAGGCGAATGCCGCCTCCAGCTCACCCTCTATGTCTGAGTCTGACCCTGGAGAGCTCAAGTCCTGGTCGGGATCGGATGTCGCATAGCAGCGCTTCGCATTCATGTCTGCGATTCCCGGATCTGAGGATGGAGAGGTGGAGTCATTCGCCATGGTGTCGCTGGCTGCAGCTGGACGCTCAGTGCTACGGGATTGCTCGAGAGTGTCTGAGCGGCTGGATGACATATAGCTGGAGAAGGAGGCAAGTTCGGATGGCTCGATGGAGGGGAACTCCACATACACTGAGCTCTGGTTCTCTTTGCACACCATGTCATAGGTCTCCTTACACATGAACTCCACATCGAAGTCTTTCTCCAGCTCCTCATCAGACAGTGGGGTGTCAGCTCCATTGTTACCCCCAATAGGAGCAGTGGAGGACAGGCATCGGCTTGTCCCGTCTGGATCATTCTCCAACTCCGGGTCAAATCCGGATTCAGTTGTGACTGTGTAGGTGTCGTTGGCGCGGTGGGACTGGCAGGACCGTGACCGTTTGTGGTTGTGATCACTGTTGAGGTCGTGGTCAACCTCGGTGTCGGAGCATTGGGAGTGCTCATCCACGGAGGGCACTCTGGAGGTCAGAGTGGAGGGGTCAATGTTGGGGTCAACGATCTCGCCAGAGCAGGGGTGAGACTTGTGCTGACCAAAGGACCCTGTTAGAGGGGGGACATGAGAGAGAGAAATGAGAGGATGGAGTAAGAACCAAGGAGGAGGGCAATGGAGAGGGGAAAGAAGGGGGGAGGGGACAAAACAGAGATTGGAGATGGGAGGGGCAGAAAGTATGGAATGAAAAAGAGAGATGGAGAAAGGATAAACAGAAAAACGGCCCAGAGAGGGTGCAGAGATAGATAAAGAAAGAGAGAAAAGTGGGTGAGATAAATAGGAGTGGAGGGGGAGAGAGAGGGAGAGAAGAAAAGAGAGATTAGAAAAGATAAAGCATTCAGAACCCCTTGCACAGTCACCGGTTGAGATGGTGGTGAAATGAGCCATAGATAAAAAGAATTACCTGAATCTCCCATTTAGGTACCAAAATTTCCATGATAAATAATAAGCTAATTTGCTTTCTTGTAACAATGCAATGACATGTAACATTGGTGTTCACCAAAAACAAATCTGTGTCTGACTTTGAGAAACTCTAAATATCTATGGCTCTGTAGGTGAGGACTGGACGACTCCACTTTACTTCACGTCACTACACTTATGTTCATGGGATGACCTCTGAACTCTGACTTCCAGCTCACTGTCGGCCATTTTGTTACCGTATTCGGGCCTCTCCCGTCTGTTGCCCTCCATGTCGCAGAGGAGGGGCCTGCGAGGTGACTGGGGATGCCCACCCTCCCTTGCCTGTTTGGGGGGAGTACCTTTGCTTTGGGACCCTGGTGCCTGGGGGGCTGGCGCCGCTGGGCACTGGCCCGTCACATGGGTACCATCCTCCAGGCAGGAGTGCGTCGGAGACAGGCGGCCTGCTAGCAGAAGAGAACTTCTTTATATACCATATAAAGACAAAACATAAAATAAAATGTATGGAAATTATATGGAAGTGACAGTAGGTGGGTGTTTAGTATGATTTGTGTTAAGGGTACTCACCCTGTGAAGTAGGGTTGCGTAGAGAATCCTGCCAGCTTCCTTTCTTTGGAGACAGACTGCTGTTGTTGTTCAATGAGTCCTGAAGGGAGAGAGTTGGAGTTTTAAAAAGCTTGCATTAGACTATTAAACTGTGGACATTTGGAGCTTTAATGCAGCATCCAGTGTTAAAAACAGCTGTGTTTTCAAGGTAGATGTGGTCTGTAACCTGTGAGACAGCAGTGGTGAGGTTGAGGGTGGTGGGCCGGCTCTTCAGCGTGCCCGAGGTGGGGGAGGGCAGGGGGGAGGCCGAGGGGGAGGGAGGTGCCTCTGGGTCAACCTCTTCTTCCTCCTCCTCTTCCTCCTCCTCCTCCTCATCCTCATCGTCAATCATCTCAAACTCCTGGAAATCATCCTGGAAGGAGCAGATTGGGTGGTGCATTTCACTCTTCTCCAGAATCAGGCAGTCCTGATAGAGAGAGATGGGGCGAGAGGCATGGGGAGGGGAGAGCGGGGAGAGAGAAAGAGAGAGAGTGAATACATTTAGGATAAAGAGTTCAAAAGAGAGGAAATGTTCTCTGTTCTTTTGCTATTGTTACACAGCAAGACGCTCACTTGTGAATATGTCAGCAGATTTCAAATGCTAGCCACAAAATACTTCAATATTCAGAGAGAAAAGCACAAACCCAGAAAACAGACACACAGACACACAGACACACAGACACAGACACACACACACACACACACACACACACACACACACACACACACACACACACACACACACACACACACACACACACATCAAAGCACTGCGGTAGGCTGGGGCTCAGGTGACTTGTCCACTCTGATAAAGGGTGCACATAAACAGTCAAAGTGGATTTTACTGATGCCTTACTTTCTGTAGCCGAGGGTGTGTGTGTGTGTGTGTGTGTGTGTGTGTGTGTGTGTGTGTGTGTGTGTGTGTGTGTGTGTGAATTGAAAGCAAATAGCTTATCCATTTCCACCACTGGAATGGATAACTCAACCACCGCTAGCACTGTAAACCACTTTGTCTGTTATCCTTTTATAGGGTCCTCTTTCATACCCATCCATTATACTGACTTGATGTAAACATGCATACAGCCTGGCTAAATGCATGCGTAAAATGCATCTCTAATGCATTCATTACACCACGCCTGGTTCCATGCGAGGCTGACAGAATGAAAGAACGTCTCATCAATAGATAGGTGGAAACAGATCAAGTCAATATGGTGACTTGAAATAGAGCAGAGCTTTGCCTGTTTGCTGTGTATCATGGTCACTCACATATTGTGATGAGACAATGCATAGGCTATGCCATCAACCATATGAACTCAAAGGCAGGGGGTAGATTTAGACCAGTAACCTTTTGTCCCCCAGCTGAACGCATCAGGCAAAACAAATCTTCCATCAAAGTCCCAGTATTACTCTAGGTTGTTGGCTACCATAGAGATCCTGTCTTTCTTCACTTCTGTGACTTACTGACTTCATTTGGGGTGTAAAACAAACATACAGCATACAGATGTCTCTGGTCCCAGCGGATAGCACATGAAAGCATTACTGAACTCTTCCAGTATATCCAATGTGGTCGCTACAACACTGGCAACATGAATTTGTGAGGGCGGCGGATTGAATCTATTATATCTATCGGCTTTGCATTTGACCAGCACAGCACTTTCCACACACAGCGTCCTCTCAGAACTCCCCATTTAATGGAGGCATCAAAGTACCTCCTCCTCCTCCTCTCATCCGCCTCACACAATACTGCTGACGCCTGCTGAACCCCCCTGATACACCACAGGAACAGAAATCAACCGTCCATCACAAGTAGATCAATGACAGACACATGTTTTCTTGCAGTCTTTTCTATTTTACGTTACTCTTTTTTGTATGTGATACATGTTTTTGTCATGTATCAATACACATACAGTATTAGTGTATTTTTATTCAAGTAAAAAAATCCCCCGTTGATAAAAAAAATCCCCTGTTGTTGACATTTCACATCATTCATTGAAAAGCGTAACCGTCGGATCAATAAGAAGGGTTCATAGATCGAAGGAGAACAATTCTCCTCTGGACAACAGCAGGGAGAGTGGCCTTGTAGCTATAAATATGAAGATCGATTCCCTGTTCTCAAGTTCCCAAGGACATCTCATCCACCCTGCCCAGACCTAACTTAACCTCCCCTGTTACAGAGCGGCCTTACACAAGCACAACTCGTCTGCTGACTGGGAGAAAAGCAGGGTGATGTTGTGAATGAGTTTTCTACCTCTCTCACTGTCTCAAGAATAGGAGCAATAACCACCATCAATATAAACTAAATGAGTTTGTTGTTGTCTGTAGCCAAAGGTACTCTGCCGCAGGATACACAAAACACATACAGTACTGTACTCCCAGACTGGACGTTCAATTCAATGGTTTCCATTCTACAATTGTTCAACTGACCTTTATTTGATGGTCTGCTCAAATGTTATATAATAATTTATACTCAGGTCACTGATTGTTAAAACATATATGTATATATATAAATAAAATGTATAGCATTCTTAGAAGTAGGCTTTCAAATAAAGCACGATAGAAAGCATTCACCCACAACTCCTCCACAACCATTTTCCGCTCGTTCAGCAGTTTGACGCTGACCCTGGTTTGACAGGAGTGTTTGTCAGAGAGTGAGACGGAGCCGCCTCTGATCTCTCATTAACAGGCTGAAGCCTTATTCGCTGTCACTCACGCTATGGCTAAGTTTAAGGCTAACTCTGCTGCCACAGATCCTGATTCGGGAGACAGAAGGGGGGCATCTCATCAATGATTCACATGCTTCAGCAGCTTCGGAGAGAGGAGGAGCGAGGGGAGGCTCTACTGAGTTACGTTGCACGGTCCAGCTACCGGAGAGAAGCACTGCACAGCTCAGGGAGAGAAGCTACTGTAGCAGAGAGAGAGAGAAGGTGGGGGGGGGGGGGGGGGGGCTGGGAGAGAGGAGTTGAGAAAGAGAGGGGCCAGTACAGCACAGAAGAGGAAAAGGACAGCACACGACAGAGAACAGAGCACAGCACTGCACAACTGAGAGGGCCAGAGTGTGATGAGAGCCAGGGCGTGAGAGGCAGAGAGAGACATGACAGCACAGCACAGCTCAGACAGAATACTGGGCATGATGGCCCGCATTTACTATGGTATTAACAGCAAATGCTGTGGGGATGGAGGTTTTTGGCATGGCTGAGAGCAGTGTACCCGTTGGTTATTTTCTACTGGCTGGAGTTGTTTTGGTTGCTGTATTTTGGAGTGTGTGACCCAATTTTAGCACAGAAAATCCTAAATCCACATGCTCACTGGGGCATGTTCAGTCGGACTAAATTTCAGCTCTGACCTACAGGGACTGGGGTAGCTAGGCATGATCGTGAAAGGTTGTGGCCCACTCAAGCAGTAGAGAGGAAAAAGGTGTTGAATTCATCATGGGATCTGTTGCTGTTCTTGTGTTGCATTCACCGTCTTGTCACATGACAACACACGCTTAACATTTTTGTGCTATTCATCCGATTCATGCGAATCATCAAACTGGATTGCCTTCCCTGTTCCATCTTGTGATCGATAGTCCCAGTTCCTCCTCTTATCAATGACATCATTTCCTCTCTATACACACATAAAAAAAGGCCAAGGCATAGCCATGGCGGACACAGACCCTATCAGTCTTCAGCTGGCCTGGTCTGTGACACCGTGAATAATACATGTGGCAGGGGGTGGGGGATGGGGGGGGGGGGGGCAGGGGGGCAGAGAGGACAGAAAATAAGGGAGGGAATAGAGGGAAGAGAGGATAGACTGACAGACAGAAAGAGAGAGAGAGGGGGGAGAGTAACTGAAAGGGGGCAAGAGAAACAGAAGAGAGAGAGAGAGAGAGAGAGAGAGAGAGAGAGAGAGAGAGAGAGAGAGAGAGAGCATTCACACAAGCATTTTAGAGATGGTCAAAGAGAATGGTGAAACTACCTATGATTATACTGGGGTTATTGACTGACTGTACACTAGTTTATGGCCATGGGCCAGACAGACACAGGACGGATCGCCAATGTTTGCACCTGTTATTTCAGATCATGATACAAACGTATCAACCTGGCTGCCCGGTTGCTCTTGATCCTTCTCCCAGAGCATATGTTGTTTTATCTACTGATGCTGACTGTGATGCTGGGTGCTTTTTATGGTTTGTTGACTATAACGCTGAACATAATAATTCATTAACAGAATCATTCAAATGCCCAAATAAGAATAAAGGGGGATTAGAAATAATTAAAGTGTGTATATACAGTATATATATATATATATATATGCTTAATGGGGACATAAGTGTGTGTGTGTGTATGTGCGTGTGTGCGTGTGTACGTCAGAAGGGGCAACTCTTAATCTTGAAAGGAGGATTCAGATTAAGAACTGAACCCCGTAACAAATGTGAATTAATAGGAGATGGGGATTAGGCAGAAGAATAATCCCACTGTTTTGATTGACGGTTAGTCCTAAACATCAAAGACAAGCAGTCTGCTATGACCACACCATACCGACATAAAGACCCAAAGTCACTCTTATCATCCACACACAGAAACCATTACACAGAAAAACAACAGACACAAATTAGAAACTCACAGACCCACTCTCACTTACAGTAAGTACACACACACACAGAGAAGCACGCACGTACACACACACACACACACACACACACACACACACACACACACACACACACACACACACACACACACACACACACACACACACACACACACAGAGGATATTGTATGCCTGTGTCCATGCTGTGTAACCCAGTGTCTCCATACCATGTCAGCAGGATTAGTTCCTTCGGGGATGTTGGACGTGGGCGGTGATGTAACGTAACACAGTGACACTGTCTCTGTTTCACGCCTACAGGACATGTTTAGAAACTGAGTAGTCAGAACTTCAATCCATGGATGTGTTTGTGTGTGTGACAGAAAGGAGGGGGGGGGGGGGTGGACTTGGGTTGACTTGGGTTTTAGGACCACCTGGTCATTGATAGCTTTAGAGAAAGCGTTGCTACAGTATTTACAGTACAAATAGAACATTCTACATAATTCTACTATCCTTTTGTTGGTGGATTAATGAGGCAGAAGCAAACACAGCCTGCTCAGATTTGTGTCATAAACTTCACAATAGGAAACCTTTTGCTCTCTCTGCTTAGTTCATATCTGTCTATACCCACAGCAGAGAGAGAGAAAGAGAGGGAGGGGTGGGGGGGGGGGGGGGGGGGGTGAGCAAGGAAGGAGGAGGGGGGGGGATCTCTGAGCAGAACTCTGCATAGCAGGAGGGAGGGAGGGAGGAGAGAGGGAGGGAGCGAGAGAGGAGGAAGGGAGGGAGGAGAGAGGGAGGGAGCGAGAGAGGAGGGAGGGAGGTTGTCTCTGCATAGCAGCAAACTGCACTGGGTCATCCACCCTCTGCTGCAGCCATGGCTCCGAGCCACAACCATAAAACATTTACATCCCACAGAGAGAGTGAGGGAAAATGAGAGAGGGAGGGAGAGGCAGAGAGAAAAAGAGAGACCGAGAGAGATAGAGAGAGAGAGAGAGAGAGAGAGAGAGAGAGAAGTATGAGGACAGAGAAAACAAGACTGTCCTACTAACAAGCAGCATACAGTAGGATACAGTGTGTGTGAGAAGCTGCTGCTCCCATGGATTTTAATGCGTCACTACTGTAGGAATATCACAACAATTCCACCCAGACCCCTGTCACTGAGGGGAAATCCAAATGGCACTCCATTTGACATACTAGGCCATTTTCATGTAGTTTTGGACACTGGACTCTTGAGTCTGGAGCTGCTGTTTATCATAAAGGGAATGACACAGAGGCTAAAGATAAACAGTCACTAATGTGATGATGCCATAGTTGCTGCTGCTGCTGCTGCTCCCATAGGTACAAATAATAGCTTGAGGGGAACAGAGCCACTTACAATAGATAAAAGATTAGCAAAGCAACACGCAAATAAGCAGTTTTTCAGTAGGTTTTCAGTTTTCAAATGTTTGGTTTATTTTCGGGGCAAAGCATACCAAGAGTAGGAGGGCATTGTGTACCCTGATCAATGTTGTTTGTGGCCAGGGCAAGATGGCCGTATACAAAACACACAAAGCCAAGATGGAGGGCATGGACCTGGACACCGTGGTACTGTTCAAGTCATTGGTTGTGGCAAGGGGTTCTCTAGAATACTTATTCTATGGACTGACTGGAAACTTGGCACGGTTCAAAGACATTTGGTGCTGTAATAATGCACTCTGCAGTGTCGAGGATGTACAGTAGTTGACAATCCTTGTTGATTAACCAGATTAATGGTGAATAGAGAGTCTCTCTCTCTCTCTCTCTCTCTCTCTCTCTCTCTCTCTCTCTCTCTCTCTCAAATAGCAAACTGCTATTCACCACCTTGGGTGACTGTCAATCATAGCCATAACAGACACAGCCAGTGACGGACTAAGAGGCAGTACTTTCGAATGCTACGATATAGGGAGACAGGATTGATCGATAAACCTGAAAAGACAAGCAAAGTACAAGTTTGGTGTGCTTTGTGTGTGTGTGTGTGTGTGTGTGTGTGTGTGTGTGTCTGTGTGTGTGTGTTGGTCTCACCTTCTCATAGGGGTCAGAGTCGTAGTTCAGTCCGATCCCACAGTCATCTGTGATTTCAGAGAGATCTTCGTCATCAAACTCCTCCAGGCTAATATCATGGGCTGGCCTGGAAACACAAAGGGGAGAAAGTTCATAGTCACTACACACACATCCTACGTATTCTCCACAAACATACGCTCTTGTCATGGGATCTACCTCCCCTCCCTTCTCCAGAGGGGAGTTTCTTTCTGACTCATGCCCACATAGTGTGCTCCAGCCCTGGGGAAGCCTGCTCTGAGCTATGGCCTGTCACGATATATCTGGGTCTCTGACACAAGGCCACACACACCCTCCATCTTCTGCACTGCGAGGCTGCTCTCCAGACACAAAGACGAGTTCACAATGCCACCGTTTTTCCTCATGTCTGTGACCTTAAGGGAGTTGCTTTTTTTTCTTTTTTTACTCGCCACCAACATTCAATACAGCCTACAGTACCTCTAAGCTACTGACATCACTACATGGGCTTGATGTGAAGGATTCCTCATAGGTTTTGGGGATTTTTTTCACATGGGCTTGATGTGAAGGATTCCTCATAGGTTTTGGGGATTTTTTTCACACTGATTTTCAAGCCCTCAGTTTGGAGTTCCAACTCCCTACACCCTGGTGGCATGCTTAATGAACTGAAACATATCCTGTTTATATTGCATCTCTGGTACATTAGTTTCAGCAGGGATGGGCTCTACACCAGTTGTTTCAGAATGTGTGAAGCTCAGAGGGGAAATGCTGCATTGCAGGTTTTCTAGTGAAGTCTGAACACTTCACACAGATCCTAGTATAGATATACAGTAAACCAGGCCTGGGCTGTATGTCAGGCTGTAGCAGAGGCTTAACAAAAGCAAGATCAGTAGCTAAAGATCCGATGCTATATCAGGGCTCGCACAAACACACACATACACACACACACACACACACACACACACACACATACACACACACACATACACACACACACACACACACACACACACACACACACACACACACACACACTATTAAATCACAGTTTAAACCACTTGCATAAATCGTGGGGAAATAAAAGGTTAAGTCAGAGACCAGATTGAATTCGAAACCACAGCAAAATTGGTGGACTGAATAGCTCAATACAAAAAAAAGGAAACCCCAACGGTCCTATTGCTGTAATACACAAAGCGAGAGTGTCAGGGTCTCTCCACACAACGTCTGCTGCTCTAATCAAGGTAAGAGCCAGCTTACAGGGGTATGAAAGGACATCATACAGTATGAACAGGCAGGAAATATGATCAACTGTGTAGGAAAGCCATAACTGAGCCTGGTATGCTGTATGTCACCTTCTACAGTATTCAGAGAATTAACACCCGGGTAACACACAGTTAAAAAAACACAGGTGAAGAATTAAACTCATATGGACAATAAGATGTTTAATAGTACCAACAGTTTGGGTATATATGGATTATAATACTGTATCATTTCCCAATAGCAGCAAATCAAAACATAAAACCACAATCTCCTGTAAAAAGCATTTAAAGGTTGTTGAGTGGTGGCCTCTGATAGAGCCCACTCTCACTTCAGTTATGTTAATAAGATATAACACATCTATATTCCGTCTGTGGAAAACTGTATTTGTGTGAACATTTATAGTCCTGACCTTGGAGAGGTGGAGATATCTGTGTGTACTGTGCTTTAGGCCTCTATCTAAACTGATAACCCTGTGCTGAAGCTGTACATGATTTTCAATGACAGCCAAAACAATGGAAAAAAAAAACAGTTTCATACAGCTGCAGTTTTACTGTACCACTTTAGAGTTAATGCATTTATCAATATACAGTATTTCGGAACATCGGCAACCTCTATCTCCGCTTTCACTATATGGAACATCAAAGCATGATATTACTATCAACTGGAAGTTGTGTGACAGTAAGTCAATATAGGTTCAGTAAACAAATATGGTAAAGAACTCGATGTTCCTCATTCTGGATAATCAATGTTGTAATAACAGTGGCAGCACTTTTCTGAATAATATGACTTCAACTTCAATACAATAATATGACTTATCCAACATTATCATGTTATCGTGATAGCAGAAAGAGCACCATTATGGTGGCTGGGAAGTGTGTTTGGTTAACACTATTATCTGCAGGGGCCATATAAGGACTTTCCTGCATGCTGAATGGAGCGTGTGGAGCAGGGGAGGCTGGTGGAGGTAGAAATCGGAGGACGGGCTCATTGTCATGCATGGAATGGAATGAGAAATGGTATCAAACACACAATGAGGAGTTGAGGGTCACCTCTGAACTGATGCAAGTGTTGATACGGTATGGGGTGGGTTCTGTGCTGTATATAAGGCCAGGTTGGGCCCAGGTTGCGGTGTGTCCACCCAAGGGAGTTGTGTGTTCACAAGAGATCATGAAGTGTCTCATTGTTGTTTTGGTGTGTGCCGTTCTTGCCGAGGGAATCGTAAGGTAAGAAATGTCATTTGTTTTCTCCCTCTCTAAGGGGTTCTCTACCCCCCTCTCTCTCTCTCCCCCTCTCTCTCCCTCTCTCTCTCCCCCTCTCTCTCCCTCTCTCTCTCCCTCTCTCTGACTTAACCGTTGTGAGTGTTAAGCGTTAACCTTGAGGACTATGGAGACAGAAGGATGCATATTTCTCTAAGGGGTTCTCGTCCAAACGTGGTGCAATATGACGAATAATAGGGTGTCATTGAGAACACAGCCTGTGAGTGAGTGTGTCTGTGTACGCCTGTTTCCCAGGGTCCCTCTAGTGAAGCATAAGTCTATGCGAGAGGCTCTGAGGGAGAAGGGCCAGGAGCTGCCTTACAGTGACCCCGCTCTCAAGTACCAGCCTGCTGAGTTCCTCCGTTCCTCCAACATGTACATCAACAACTACGCTGATGTAAGACCGTGCTCTCGACTAGTTAGCCACACTAACAACGCCGCTGACCTGGGTTTCACCCGTACTAAACCCATCCAATAAAGTCACTTGTCTACATTTAACATGTAACTTTGCTTTAAATTGGATAGACTGTTCTACTGCTTCTACTCCCACGACACAATTACCAAGCGAATCAAATTGACAGACACTTCCGCCCAAATGCTCGGAAGGTCTGGTTGACCAATGCGTCAAACTTGGCCTTCATTTACAATACAAGGACCTGGAGAATCTGCCAGGGGCGCATAGCCATTGAGTTAATCGGTTTAATCTACCAACCAATCATCTCCCACAACACCTCCCCTCAATGCTTACGTACCACACGTTTCTGATTTGGAGCCACGCCTCCCAGTCGTGTGATTCGCCACATCAGATAACGACAATACTTTACTCAGTAAATTCACCTCCATTAAGGTCATCCCATGCTTAAATGTGCTGTTCACAATAGTCTAGGGACGAGATGACTTGCAAGCATCTTAGAACATAGAACAAAGTTATGGCTCTACCGCTGAGCCTGAAAAGGTGATGGATAATTGGCAGGTACATCCAGAACAGGGCAGATGACTAGCAGCTGACCCATGGTACAGCGCCTGGTTCTGGGGTTCTGTCGCTCCTTGTGCCCCTAACTTAGCCCCTGATTGATGTCTTCTCCAGACTACCTACTATGGAGCCATCAGCATCGGCACCCCCCCCCAGTCCTTCCAGGTGCTGTTTGACACAGGGTCTGCCAACCTGTGGGTGGACTCCATCGACTGCAACACCCAGGCCTGCAGTGAGGACAGCCCAATGGGCTCAATAACTACAGTTCATTGAAATCATTGCTACTGCTGCTGTGACTGCTACCACTGTTACTGACGCTGCTTCACATGCCAGTCACACAGTTCCCACTGTACTGGTGTAATAACATGTGTAATTACTACGACTACCCTATTACATGTATAATTACTACTGATTACCCTATTACATGTGTAATTACTACTGACTACCTTATCACATATGTAATTACTACTGACTCCCTTATTACATATGTAATTACTACTGACTACCTATTACATGTGTAATTACTACTGACTACAGAGTAAATGCAGTAAGGCATCTTTGTATGGTACATAGTTGAGTAAATAAACTCTGGTTACCAAATTAGCCATAAGAGTGACCAGGCTGCATGGCTTAATGGTTACTTGACACTACCTTCAGATGTAATCTTTGCTTTGTGTCATTTCCAGACACACACACAAAGTTCAACCCCCAGGCATCATCCACCTACTCTGCCAAAGGCCAGACCGCCTACCTGCCCTACGGAGCTGGCAGCCTTTACGTAACCTTTGCATACGACACCGTCAATGTGAGTCGGACTGTTCTAATTATTCGTACTGATCTAGCTATCTAAAAATGTCCAAAGAATAAACCCCCTTGAGATCATAAATGCTGCTAAGTGTGTCCAAAATGGTGGGTTGGGGTCGACTGGTGGGTCACTGTCTATTTTTATTGGGCCAATATGGTTTAAAATGCCCACAGGACTGAGTGATTATAAGTCTATCCTGGTCGAATAACTTGGTTGAATAACACAGATTACCCATCACAGATTATCCATCACAGATTACCCATCACAGATTATCCATCACAGATTACTCTCTTTATACATGTACTGTACTGTTTTGTGATTTGGTCCCTGTAGATCGGAGGAATCGTCATCCCCAACCAGGAGATTGGTCTGAGTACCGATGAGCCAGGTCAGAACTTTGTGGTGGCCAAGTTCGATGGTATCATGGGCCTGTCCTACCCTGCCGTCTCAATCGGACAACAGACCCCTGTCATGGACAACATGATCTCACGGAACCTGCTCCAGGCCAACATCTTTGCTTTCTACTTGACCAGGTGCTTCATCTTACACCTTCACTACATCTTTTAACCTATCAAAGTTCTCCATATAACCACCTACATGTGTTATACTATCAAAGCTCTCCATACAGCTACCTGCATATAATCAATGATGGTGGCCAGTTCTGGAATGACATCATGTCTGTTGTGTTTGGCAGGGGAGGGCAGCAGGGCAGTGAGCTGTCGTTTGGAGCAGTGGACACCAGCAAGTACC
>NC_139657.1:13371919-13436919 GCF_951799395.1 Argentina silus
TCTCTCTCTCTCTCTCTCTCTCTCTCTCTCTCTCTCTCTCTCTCTCTCTCTCTCTCTCTCTCTCTCTCTCTCTCTTTCTCTCCACCTAACCTCTCCCTCAACTAAATGTATTTTTCTCTCTGCTGTCTCTTTCTGCATCCTTCTGACAAGTCCCTGCGCCACACACTCGCCCTGCCAGTCACCCTTTGTCATTTCTGATCATATCAGTCTCTGCTCATACAGTCTCATGTTCTACCAAACGCTCTGTCGTGTTGTAAAGGACTGGTCTCTAAAGGGCATGTGTGTTGTCTTCTGAAGAAAGTTCAAGAAAGGGTATGTGACCAAGGTAGCAAGCAGTCTATCCCATGTACCTTATCTCTCTACGTCTCTCCTTCTGTCTGTCTGTGTCTCTCCCTCACTCTCTCTCTCTCTCTCTCTCTCTAACATATGCATGCACACACAAATACATGCACGCATGCACGCACGCACGCACGCACGCTCGCACACACACACACACACACACACATATAAAGATACTATAAAGAGAGAGATGTGTGTGTTTGGGAGCAATATGGGGTCTTAATGAATGTGCTCCATTGCAGTGTGTGACAATAATGTTGGTTGGTTTGGATATTAAAATGAGTTCAAGGATTTCTGAAGCGTGTGCAGATGCAGAGGGAAACATAAAACGATATATAAAAAGGATTACTAGCTTACTGATGCAACAGAATCACAGGACTTAGGCAAAAATGACCCATTTTTATTTAAAAGTTGGAAAAATGTAAGGTTATCATTGACCAATGCTGACATGGTCATTTAAGAACACAGTGGGTGGTGAGGGGAATGATGGGGGGGGAGAGAGAGAGAGAGAGAGAGAGAGAGAGAGAGAGAGAGAGAGAGAGAGAGAGAGAGAGAGAGAGAGAGAAAGAGAGAGAAAGAGAGAGAGAGAGAGAGGGGTGGAATGCTTAAGCTAAAATGAATCTGCGTGTTTGATTTAAGCCTCTTACTCTGTGGTACCCATCTTTGCCTCCCCTCCCTCCCCCATCCCTGGCTCCAGCTGGCTTCAAAAGGACAGAATGTAAAACCAGAGCATTAATATTGAAATGTCCAAACAGGGGAGGGCAGAGGTTTAGTAGGTGGCTGCAAGTCCCTCATCACACTCCAATTAGAAAACACAACTGACCCCACGAAACGAGAGGGAAATAAACGACAAATGACAAAGACAGGGCCAGAGAGAGAGAGAGAGAGAGAGAGAGAGAGAGAGAGAGAGAGAGAGAGAGATAGAGAGAGATGTAATTGGGTAAAGGAACATAAGCACGTGCACGAGAGAGAGAGAGAGAGATAGAGAGAGAGAGAGAGAGAGAGGGGAACAGATGACCAACCTAGAGATGATGCCAGATTTCATCAATACAGACACCAAATAGAAAGCCAAAAAATAACATCAACCCAGCTAAAAAACACAAAACCAACTCAACTGTCAGTCCTACAATGACTACTTTATACAGAGAGTTCCCCCATAGTTTGTTTATAATGAGCAGGAGGACAAATCAATAGCTACCACTCCCCTTCCAGGACATGATCATCAGATATTCATGTGGAATATGCATTACATAAAATAGGGAACCATGTCAGCTAAATAAATTACATTTCTATCTGCAATGTTCTTACAGTAGCATACCAGTCCATCTATACATACCACCGTATATAAACAAACTGAGGCTGAACACTTAACAGTGACAGTATACTGTATATCAATTCTATCAAAGGTCAATACTCACATGTGTGGTAACATTTTCTCAGATGGTTTATATCCAAGGCTATGTGGCCCCATTTTCTGCCTAAGCAATATCAGAAAGGATGTCAGTAAATCAAATTCTTACTATGCAAAAACATCTGTCACCCTCTCTCTCGAAGCACAGTACTCAGTCCCATCCTTACTCTATATAGATATTATACACAGTTAGATATTTCTCGTGCCTGTGTGTGAAGCACAAGCTCTCAGGGGGCTTATGCTGCCCATGGGGAACAGTTTTGAGGTTACGTAACATAGATTACTGCACAAACACACCACTGGCATGGAGCTGCTGCACCCTCATATCACATATCACACAAAAACGCATGAAACGCGCACACACACACACACACACACACACACACACACACACACACACACACACACACACAGAGTTCTGTTCTCCCCCTCAATCCCTCTATGATTTATCTGACTGAGGATGTTTTCGTAAACACTTGGCGTGTACAAAGCCAAATCCTGTCCTGTCCTGACACACACACACACTCACACACACACACACACTCACACACACACACTCTCTCCTGCAGTATGGTAGTGACCACAGTGTATGAGGAGAAGGCACAGTAGGACCCTATATAATATCATCCTATGGTGGTGGTCAAGATCAAACAGTGCTTAATACGTAGGATGGTACTGCAGTGCTGTTACTGAACAACAGCACTAACATATACCTTCAGTGCAGTGTAACACCTTGGAATGAGGGTTGCTACCTAAATGTTGTTTTAAAACATCATATGATGCTCATACCCACCATGCCTGAATTTGATACCATCCTTTACCAGAATAACACTTAACCAAGGAATCTAAAATAGATTCCTTGCAGTAAACCAGGAAAGCTCTGAGTCAGGTTGATACGTAGCTACCTCAGGCCTAGTGATGGTGATGTGATGATGTGATGATGAGCCAATGCACTGGCACCATCAAAGATGACATCACAGTATAAGACAATGCTAGCACTGACCATGGCAAGCTACACGCTTTCAAATATTTTTTGCATGGTGGTGCCAGACAAGTATCCTCGTGCTATGGGTACTTTGATTGGTTAGCTGGCACAACAATACTACTATCACCTGGCTCTTGAGCTAGAACACACTGTTCTAACTGAGCACTGAGCGCTCACCTGTTGAAAATGCCCAGATACCTGAGGCAAACAAATCTGTTATGTCTGACTCAAATCAAGGTGAGTGCTGAAAGCTATTTGCCTAGTGTTATCATATCTATAGTACTGCATGTTTACCTGTCTACAACACATACTGTACTGTCAGCTAGTTATAAAACCCCACATCAGTGCGACCACAACAGGTCCTTCAGTTAAATGTCAAATACAACCAAAACACTGAAGGAGAGGCTGAGGGGTGTCGGAGTGAGAGAGTACAACACTAGTGGCTGGTCAGAGAAGGATGTGCACAGGAGGAGAATTGCATCTGCACTAGCTACAATGACAGTCAGGGACCACAACAATCAGCTCAGGATTTCAGTATGAGTGAGTATAATTTGTGAGTATGTGAGGACCCCATGATGAAGGCTCACCAAGCCCTAATATGTTCTGTAGGTCATTGGTTAGCAGTTTATGTATTGAACTGACAGTATCTTGGTTGAAAAACATGAGAGAGAGAGAGAGAGAGAGAGAGAGAGAGAGAGAGAGAGAGTGAGAGAAATGGCCCTGTGGCCACAACTGAAAGGAAAAGTCATTTCGGTTGGAATCTTTTCATCACAAAACAACACTCCCCCTCTCTCCTCTCTCTCACACACACACACACACACACACACACACACACACACACACTGATATTGTTTGTTTTACTCTTGTCAGGTGCCTCTGGGATTGGTCTGTTTCCTCTCCTGACCCTCAAGGTCATTCTCAATGTTATTTACAAGAGGCTGTGGTAACCATTATCCCTAATGAGGAGTAGAGCCTGGGAAGAAACTGTCTGGGCTAGGCTAACTCCCTGGTAATGGGATTACATTGACCTCTCAATACTGGGAATGGATGCTACAGCTCTCAACTAGAGGAGCAGCCATAGACATTAAATGCATACTGTAGAATCGGGCACTGTTCTATGCTTTATGCTCGACTTCCTCGTGCTTCAGTGTGTAATTCCTGATGGTCCACACAGGACTGAATAACATACAGGCCCTATCCCTCTCACCCCGCCTCAAGAAATCACTATTCATCTCTGTCCAGATCAGGGTGGAACACAAGACATATGAGTATAGTTACTACAGGTGGGAGGTTTTAATGAGATATAATAATAGCATATAGCATAATAGCATAGTATCTGCGTGTATGAAGGATTGCAAATGATGACATCAAAAGGAATTCAAGAAAATAAAGATTTCTTATTACAGCTGTATCCATTAGGCCTGTTCAACTACATTTGCTCAAGTGATGTTCAAGGGTTTCCAGACAAAGAACTGTAACAAGGACTGTTACTGAATATTTAGAACTGGCTAAATACTGTATAATATTGCTGCTTACACCACCTTATCTTAAGCTTTTTCATTCGAATTCAAATTAAATTTTTGCTTGCTACGTACTCACAAATGCACAATAGGCCTACTTAAGAGAAAGGGAAATCAATTGAATGCATCTCTTTGATCGATAGCCTTTTAACCTTATGACAACAAGCCTTGCGGTGGATCATATGGAGCCTAGTGGTGGCGGCTGCTGACTTCAACCTTTATAATCAAAATGAGCCATATCTAGCGATGCCTGACGGTCAGGCGGTATAAACACACAGCCAAGCTTATTGACGTGAAACCTTGAGCACGACAGAAAATGACAACCCGTCTGTTTAATCATAACGCGTTTCTTTTCGAATTATTGGAGTCGACAAATATCCTCCGCGTTTAATGGTGCATATTGTGAATTATTACGCATTGGGCAAGTCTCCGCTCAGTATCCAGCCCGGGCTTGTGTTTGTCTCAACAGGGCGTGGGCCTCACTCTCACTGAGGTAATTGAATCTGGGAAAATGCGCCAGGCAGGCATACGACGTGACAGCCAGAAATCAATCGCTTGTCCTCCCCAATGACCATTCATCCTTTACCTTTTTATCTGAAACGCAGTTCTGTGCGTTTTAAGTGTTGTTCAGATAGGAAACACCCAGCAAGAAAGAAACAAAAACAAAACACAAAACAACCATCATAAGCATCATCAGCACACAGTGCGGATCGGAAGCGCAGCCTACCAAAGAAGGGGAGCAGGATCATTCAATAGCCTATAATTAGATATATTTCATCTGAAATGATCAAATACTGGTGTGATCCCTCATCCCCTGCCATCGGCCAGTGTTTTCCTCTACTCCACCTCTCCCTGCCATAGGGCTCGAGGTTCCCCGCTCTCACGGCGCCGTTCATCGCTCTGACGGCAGGGAGTGTTATCTTACCTGCAGCCGGGAGGAGAGAGGGAGTGGAAGGTGGAGAGCGAAAACATCTCAGCCCTGTCCGCCATCTTCTTCCAGAAATGACTCAAAGTGACTGCAGAGAATCACGGAGGGAGAGCAGTCCATTCACAATCGCGTAGGGCGACAGACGGACTCAATCACGGACAGCGGTTTCTCTCGCTCCGTCCCTCTGTCCTACTCCACGCTACAGATGCCCCTGGCCACGACCTAGCCAAATCAGATAAGCGTGCTCAGCACCATCAAATCTGCACTGAGCTATCCACTCTACGGGAGAAAATGTCAGGGAAGAAACAGTGATTGAGAGAACGACACTGCGGTAATCAAAGAAAAATCCTCTCCACTCCCGATACAGCCAGCCCAGCCATACACCCGCAGTCCGAAAGCTGCCTCGCCAAATATCTGCTGCTGTGATGCTGCCTATGACACGAAACGGCCAGCGGTGGGGGAGGCGCGGGGGGGGGGGGCTTAGAGTAGACGTAGCGTCAGTGACAATCGTAGGGGAGCAATCCGTCTCCAACATTAACGGGAAAGGCCATGCAGTTACAGTCGGCTGCTGTGCTAGTATGTGAGTGTTGGTAGAGCTAACAGGGACGTGCAGGGAACGCGTTGCGGATAGTTAACCAACCAGAGCAGTAATCATTAATCAATGAGTCATTAGCTTATGTCACAAATAGGAATTGGGATAGGGTTTTTATACAATACAGTTTTACAGTTAATATACTGGTCATCGGGTAACGGATTGAAAAGCCTAGCCCGAGGCCTATTTCAAACGACAATAGAAAACACAGAAAGAACAAAACGAATTGTGCTCATATGGCATTAAATAAGCTAAGAAATCCCATCGTTGTAGCCTAAGACTACAAACACATTTGCTGCAGACCATGGTCATATTCTGATCACTGTGTGGTCTAAATTGCGCAAGGAGGTGTGGAGCTGTTCAGTGTATAGGTGCTGAAATTGGATTTAGTAGTGTGGTGTGCCCCTTCTGACGCCACACGGTGGAGCTCAAACGCTATACAGACAATCATCTCGGCCTTGTTGGAATACCTTTAATATGCTTCACTCCTCACTTTTGGTAAGTGATTGTTGAGATTCTTTTGTACTGATTGTCCTCCTAAAGTGGTTCAATGTACTGATCTAAAAAGACAGACGAGTGGAGAGTAGTATGGAAAAATTTGCATTTGCCTGTCCTGTTCAATAATGTCAGTGCAGATGGATAATAAGAAACCAAAAATGTAAAATTATTTTTACATAAACACTGGGTATCTCTCATCAGCCAGCATGTGCAGTAGCCATCATCTGACAAAGAGAGATAAAAAATCAAGCACACTAATGATGATACAGAGAATCAACGATTACAAATGTTTATTTCAACAGTCATGCCAATGGCAGAATCTTTAGTACTCTTCTATCTTCTCTTGGATGGAGAGGGGACCGATGGAAACTTGCCCGTCCCATTGCACATCTGAGAGGACCAGACATTTATAAAAGGATGGTCATTTCACACATCCATACAAAGTACAGGAGCTGGACATGAAATAATAGCTATAGGAGGAAGGTTCATGTTCAATTATGGAGCACCAACATTTTCCGTCTTTCACAAGCAGAAAAATAAATATTCACTAAAAGTATCTGAAATGTTATCCCGCTGACGTAACAAATCCACATCTGAAAAATTCCAGTTTCAGTTTATACGTACATGTATCAGTGGAGACATCGCGACCTGGTCTTTTCTTTTGGCCTGAGCCTGAACCTTTGCCTCCACCTCCGCCTGAACCTGTGCCTCCACCTCCGCCTGAACCTGTGCCTCCACCTCCGGTGCCAGTACCCTGACCACAGCTATTGTCACAACAGCCACAAGCTCCGTCAACTCCACCTACCTCCCTCCACCTATGGAAATGTGAGTTTAAGTTTATCATGGATGTCAAAAGTAACAAAACATTCTACCATGCTTGATCAACATACTGTACACACATACCCATTGAGGTAGGAACAGGCCTTTTGCTCTTCATTAATTGGGGAAGCAACAGCCAATGCTTTTACGTTGCAGGTAATGTAGATCTGTTGGGAAGTGTCATTGTTAGAATGGGCTCTTTGAGATTTGATGTATAAGAGGAAAGTGAAAGAAAGCATCAATAAAGTTCCTCACAAAGCCTGTGGGGTTCTCCTGGAAGCGGAAGGCCTCCAGCTGGAACTGGAGCTTGTTTTCTGCAATGCGAGACAGGAACTGGGAACTGGAGCCTGTAACCTTAGCATCGATCAGACACCTGAGGGCCACACAATGGTCAGGGTCGGGCTTTGGATGGGCTCAAATCAAAACATCTTGAATCTGCATGATTCAAGACTGCATTAGCCCACTAAGCTAAAGGCTAGGCATAAGCCTCCTGGCAGCAAACATGAGTCTTCAGATCAGACAGGCTACTCATCGCACGAGTCTGGTTCACTGAAACCACCTCCTCCACTCTTTCTCACCCATGGTTCTCAATGAAGCCGTATCTGGGGGAGGAATTCACGTCGGGTGTCACGGTGGCAACACATCTGTCCACAAAGACACGGAGGGGCACATGGAAGTACTGTATGACGGCAACTTCAATGTTAATCATTTGTCCCAGGAAGTACGTGACGGGGGGCCTCTCAAACTTGAAGTCATCTGGAAGGACAAGTTATGAAATTAGGACCCATTGCGTATGGCCATTCTCTCATGAAATCTGTCTTCTTATCATTTTAAGCAATAGTCTCACAAGAACATGTCTACCTATTTGACATCTGCTATTTATTGTTTGTCTATGAACTTCGAGTTGAGCCCTCCATTCCCCTGTTGTACAGATTAAAAAAAAAAAAAAAAAAAAAAAAGACAGGCTTATAATTAGGCTTTACCCACCAGTCATGATTTTCAGAGTGAAGTACAGGAACTCCTCTGCCATCTTAGTAGCAGAGAATGGGATCCAGTCTGGGTTCAGAGGGTTGCTGCTCACATTGTGCTTCCTGGTTGACAGAGACAGATTTCCTAACAATCCATAAACATTTTTTTTTTTTTTAAATTAGGGCAACCTTAGAGTGGAGTTTAATTAGCACTTCACCCACCTTGGGTAGTGGCACTCAACATTTACAGCAGCGACGCTAGTCCTTACAACAGCGGAGCCGCCTATAGGTGTTGGTCTGTAGTTCAAAGTGAAGGTATAGATGAGAAAATCGTTGCTAACCTGGAAAATACATCATACAACAATGTTACTGTTATACACACACAAGTGAAAGTCAAGTATACACAGCTTGACATAATAACCTGTAAATGCAAACTATTTGGGCTGCATGGGTTGAATGACATTTCCTATTAAAGTAAAATGTATTATTTTAATGTGTGTTATTATAGATACCAGCAGCTGGCTGCCACATCCTTGGAGCTCAGATTGGTAGGTCAACATTTGAGCATCCTCCCCAGCTGCAGCACAGGTTCCCAGTGTCAGATCTGCTGTCTGGATGAGCTGACCAGTACCAAACATGTCACGCTGAACTTCCACTAGGATTATATCCTCCCTGCACTGGGCTCTCACAGTCACAGCAGGAACAGGCTGTCTCAAGTCTACCGTCACATCAGGCTTGGGCTCAGGCTGTGGGTCTTCAGGAAAAGCCCAGCTCATCTGTACTTCAAATTTCTGCTTTGACTGGAATGTTGGACTGTCAGGCTTCTTGGGTCTGGTGGGTGGTCTCACAGGTTTTGCGGGCGGAGTCTCAGGTTTGCTCCACCTGTCGTCACACAAACAGCCAGTCATGGCCACTGCCACAAGACAAACCGCACTCCACTTCATCGCCATGGCTTCACAACAGGAAGTGATCCACGAAGTTCACTGGATGTTGTGAGGAAGATTAAGAAGTTGTGGCTACTTTTATAATGGATTGCAGCCTGTTTACTTATTGAAAACCCGGCCCCCTTTAGCTGACTGCTCCATCCAGCTTTGAGGGGTAAAGGCATTAACCAATCAAATGCATGTTGCATGTTTTCCATTGTACTGAGAAGACCATAGTAGAACTCACATGTTTCAATACTAATTGTAAACTAGTATTGTAAACCCACTGTAAATTGTGTCATTGGTTATGTTGAGGCACCCCTTGTTTTGAGGAAACTATTCCCAAAATGAATCACATGACCACATATTTAGGAATAGGTCATCATTTAATAAAGTCTGTGATGGAGGAAAGCACATGGAAAAAGTGGTAAGTGAGTTTGGTCCAAAAAAATGATTTTCACAAAGTCAAATGAATTTATTGTGTTAAAGGCATCATGATTATTATATCAAAACAAAAGTAGATCATGCTAAATCTGTACATCAATTGATTATTTCCAGGGATACACAACATCCTGAATATATGTAGATATCTTTCTTAGAAACAATACTATATATTTTCTTGACGTAGTGATGCTGAATGTAATAAATGGCTTTAAGTATATTATTATAATAGATAAAGACAGAAGATATTTGTTATCAACAGTCGGTGAAAACAATCATGTTTGACCATTAATGTCCATTAATGTCTGGGATTTGCATACTATTTTTCAGTCACAAAGACTTGCCACGTCCTTGAGACAGCTCTTTGTGACCGAAATGTTCCATGTCAGTAAATGATTGTTTTGCCAGTATACACAGTGCAGGAGTACACCCAGCCTGCTTAGTATTTGAGTGTAATATTTTAAGCTAGAATAAATGGTCAGATACTTTAAACAACAACCTTGTACAATACTGTTTTAATCCATTGGTCCTGTGTTTCATTACTACGGTCCACTTAATCAATGAATTAATGACGATGTTGGTTATATCTTTTGGGCATAATGTTATCATGTTTGCCGTGTTTTCTCCAATGTTTTATTCTCTTCTTTTTTAAAGCTTTTTTTTTCTAACCATGTCGAAAATGCACTTGAAATGTAACAAAGTGGGTCATGCCCATTTGGGAAAATCTCTCTACATTAAGACAGGTTTTATCACAATATGACATTTGCTTCTAAATCAAGTCTCTATGTAGTACTAATAATTATTATACTAATATGATCAATAATATGCGGTCCCACTGTCAACTAAGTACAACATATTGGTTTAATTCATCATTCCTAAACCGTTAATGCATCTTACATAGACGCCTCATAAATCATTCATACTCACATGAAGGCTATTGTAACAGGTCCTAACATTTGGCACCATGCCAAATGTGGCATACTGCAAACCTTTTGCCAATCTTTATGTAGTATGATATTTGCTCAGAAATGCATCTATGTAGGCCTTATGCATTGTATTTATCCAGATAAGTCTCATTGAGATAAAACCTCCTTTTCAAGAGAGACTTGGTCCAAAACAGCAGCCAAGGGAAACAATATTTCAGATGATTCACAAAAATGACACTTACAGAAACACTTACATTACAAAGTTAAAACTATAACACACTAAAAACAAATTAGACATATACACACCATTAAGAAATGACCGACATAGACACACATACAATGCAATTACACACACAAACGTAGAGTACAATCATAAATAAAATCAATCATATGTTCCACCATTAGAGCTTATTGACAATTACATTCCTCAGTGACATATACAGTACACCAACCAACCATAATCCTAATAAAAAGGTTTATGAAGGCATCATACATAACGACTTATAATATGTTATTCCTGGACAGTGTGATCCAGATACATGCTTACTGCTTACACTGCACTACTTATATTATACTGCACTACTTACTGCTCATATATTGCACTACCTGTAAATACTGTTCATTGCACTTTCTGCTATTTTGCACTTCTGGTTAGACGCTAACTGCATTTCGTTGTCTCTGTACTTGTACTCTGCACAATGACAATAAAGTTGAATCTAATCTAATCATCTAATCTAATACAGTATATTGTGTGTACAATTTTAACAAAACTCTGGCTGGCTGAACTTTTGCACACGGTGTGAGGCAAAATTAACATTTATTGACCTGCACAGTGTGTGTCACAAAGACCTTTATCAAGGTCATGATGACTTCAAACAAGAACAACAACATTTGTTCAAGGTCTTAGTGACAGATACATTGCATGTCAATCAATGCTTATTATGCAAGTATGCAATGCAGGGGTTCATTCACCTATTCTGCTTGGTTTTAAACTTTTTATACACCATTATACAAATACATGAATTAACATTTTCTTCAGTCTTATACTCAATACATTCAACATTACCCACAATTATTTGATCACAATTATTAAAGTATTGTTCATCTATCATTTCACCAAGAGCATACAATTAATAGGAAAGATACCTCATTCTTTTTAATGTTTTCTTTTTCTTTTTCAGCATAGAGCCTATAGAACAGCTTCTTGGAACTTTCCACCAATGAAAAACAATCAACCATGGCGTTTAATTGTCGAGGGCATATTTCTCAAATTGGTCAGCAAAGGAACGGTCAGCAAAGGGGAGGGGTGTTTGATGAGTGAACAGGCTCAATACATTATAAAAGTAGCCACAACTTCTCGATCTTCCTCACAACATCCAGGGAACTTAGTGGATCACTTGCTGTTGTGAAGCCATGGTGATGAAGTGGAGTGCGGTATGTTTGGTTGTGGCAGTGGCCATGTTTGGCTGTCGGTGTGATACCCAGGACAGGTGGAGCATGCCTACGAAACCCGAGAATCCTCCACCCGTTTTTCCTCCGAGACCCTCAAAGCCTGTGCATGGTGTGAAAACTCGACCCCTGAATCCTCCAAAACCCCAGATTCTTCTGCCACCCACTTTTCCAGTGCAACCCGTAAAGCCTCAGCCACCCACTTTTCCTCAGAGACCCGGGAATCCTCAGCTACCCACTTTTCCTCAGAGACCCGGGAATCCTGGTCAACCCCAGAATCCTCAACAACCCCTTGACAGGTGGAGCATGGCTAAAAAACCCATGGATCCTCCGAAACCCCAGAGTCTTCAGCCACCCGTTTTTCCTCAGAGACCCGAGAATCCTCAGAGACCCCTGAATCCTCCGAATCCTCCGAGACAGAAAAATCCCACTCAAGAAACATTTCAAACCTGTGATGTCGAGGAGGATAGCAAGGTGACTTGTGGATGCGCGGGCATTTCTTCTGATGAGTGTGGGGCAATAAACTGCTGTTTTGACGGGCGCAGGTGCTTCTATGGGAAAGCAGGTAGATTTGTTTTTTACTCCTAACTCTCACAAGATGTTTACCAATGTCATGTATTGCTCTTTCTGAAAAGTAACATTTTGTTCACTCAGAAAACACAATTTATGACAATGCCTCTGACTCTACGTTGCTTTGCTTTTTGTAACCAGTGACTGTCCAGTGTACCAAGGATGCTCAGTTTATAGTGGTGGCAGCCACAGATGCCACCCTGCCCAACCTGGACCTGGAGTCAATCACTATGTTGGGAGGAAACGATGCCCCCTGCAACCCTGTTGGCACCACCTCATCCTTTGCCGTCTACCAGTTCCCTGTCACTGCCTGTGGCACCATTATGAGGGTATGACTCGGGTTTCGCTGTGTTTGAGTATGCTAAAATTGCCTATATCAGTGGGCTTTATAATGGGTTTTGCATCTTGCAGGAGGAGCCTGGTGTTGTGATCTATGAGAACAGAATGGTCTCCTCATATGAAGTGGCGGTTGGTCCCCGTGGCTCTATCACAAGGGACAGCTACTATGAGTACGTGGTTTGAGATTGTCATTTTAATCTAACATTTTTTTCCAAGTGCACAAAAAGCATTGTGTGGGGGAACTTCAATAAACAGACATAGCTAATAAACAAATAGGTAAGATGCCATTCTGAAAAATAAGAAAAACACAAATTAAATGTGCCAAGCATAATAGATTTGAATGTAATACTGTATATCTGACCATACTTTCTTCTCAGACTGCTCTTCCAGTGTAGGTATATTGGCACTTCCGTTGAGGCTGTGGTGATTGAAGTCAACCTTGTTCCTCCACCCGGTCCAATCGCCTTCCCTGGACCCTTGGAAGTGGCACTCAGACTGGCCAACGGCGTATGTTTCTCTAAGGGATGTGATGAAGGTAAGTGGAACTATCGCTAAGGACCTTTGTTCTTTTCTATGGAATGTGTTAACAAACCTATTTTCTCTTTGAAACAGAAAGTGCGGCCTACAGTTCTTACTATCTAGACGCAGACTACCCTGTCACCAAGATCCTTCGGGAGTCTGTCTTTGTTGAGATTTACATGATCGGCAGGACTGATCCCAACATTGTCCTGACTCTGGACCACTGCTGGACCACTAGCAACCCCAACCCTTTTAGCCTACCCTCGTGGGACCTCCTGATTGACGGGTAACTATCAATTGCTGAACTGACATTGCTAGTATGGAGTTTGCACTTTAGGCCTATTCCATTGGATCCCATTTTACTAGGCTTCCATTGTACCAGGCAAACTTAATCAAGTGCAGCACAAGTATTTGAAAGTATTTTTCAATTTGATTCAGTTCTGGTGGAAACTAACCATAGACACAACCAATGACAGATAGGCAAATTGAGACACGTAGCGATGGCTGACACAGACAGAAACAAATTCCTCACCTTGTTTTTGCTCTTTTACTCTCTCCAGCTGTCCTTACCAGGATGACCGTTACCTGTCCGCCTTGATCCCTGTAGATTCCAGCTCTGGGCTAACATACCCAAGCCACTACAGGCGTTTCAAATTCCAGATGTTTACCTTTGTGGATTCCGCAATGAATCCTTTGAGAGAGCAGGTAATAAATGTATTCCAATCAGGGTTGGGGTCAATTTGATTCCAATTCAGTAAATTCAGGAGGTGATTTGAATTTACAATTCAAAACGGAAAAAATATTTCCATCAAAAGCTTCTAATTTTCAGGTCATTGTGCAATCATTGAAAACAAATGCCCTGTTTGCAATAATTGAATTATTCCAATTTACATGATTGACTGAATTGAAATTCAAATCACACCAACCCTGATTCCAATGCTTTTTAGATTATTAAATGTGTGACATAGTTAAGTGTATGGTAGTTTGAAGGAGACCCGTGAGACATAAAACATAAAACAACACATCTCATGCTATTTGAGAAGGAGCGGTCTGTGCAGTTCCCGCTGGCTGTTCCTTTAAAGGAAGCATGAAGTAAGGAGTTTTAGGGACTTGCATTTGCTGTGGAGTAAGTGAGTGCCTTCCCTCCACAGGTACAGACACACACACCATATATTTCATGTCAAATGCACCACACAGAGGGAAGGGTGACAGTGGTTGCTAACGTAGGTAGAACCCCTAGACTAAGCCAGGCAGGTGGGTTAGTGGACTGGTTCATAACAAACATTCTTTTGACTATCCCCTCTCCTTAATGAAACCCCCCTATTATTCTTTCCTGCAGGTGTTCATCCACTGTAGCACAGCTGTGTGCCAGCCATCCAGTGGAGTCAACTGTGAACCAAGATGCTTCAGGAAAAGTGAGTACTATACAGAATATATCATTTTATAAGGCTGAGTTTTCCCCCTCCCTCTATACTTGTTCACTCACACCTTTCTCTGATCTGATGTGACGTGTTGTTGTCGTTTAAACCTCCCCAGGCCTAGTTCTTAGTCTATCAGATCTGTGAAGGTGTGTGAAGGACGGCAGGGAACTGTTTGAGTATTGTCCCTGTCTGCATCTAATTACATGATCTGTACATCCTTTTCAGGGAGAGATATTCTTGATGCAGTCCAGAAGACCAGCAGAACAGAGTCTAAAGTGGTTTCCAGTAAGGGAGTGATCATGTCCCTTCCTCAGTCAACTTAGGACATCTGACTAGAGCGTTGTCACCATAGTGCCACAAATAAATCTTACAGTCTCCAAACATGTTTTGTGTAAAGTTGTGCATAGCCTGACCCATGATTGTACATCGATAAGAGTAAAGGTAATAACCAATGATTCATGTGACACTGTATGTCAATAACAATAACCCTTACACCCAGACAGCACAGATGGATCAGGTTTACGTCGTAGATGCTGTATCTATGCAACCTTAGTGCATGATACATTTTTCGTAGTTTAGATGTAGTAACGGTGTAAATTAAAAAAAGGGTGGTTCACTATTTTGACACATTTGCTTTTAGATATATCTCCCATTTGATGATCAATCCAGATGTTTTGTGCTTTATCTTTGTTATTTAGTCCAGTAGCCACAATCACTTAACCTGGAGATAGAGTGAACCATCCCTTTAAAATATTGAACCATCTCTTTAGTGCCAACCTGTATGATGGAAGTTGCCCTACCTGTGCAATAAAAACCCAGGCTGCAGCAACATTGATAACATAATTCCCTTGGAAGCTGATGTTTGGGATACATTATGAATTATTGGAGTGTTCATGAATCCACTTGATCTGCAATTCTGCTTCATTCTCTAGTCTACTTCATTCTCCTCCATAGACTAGTTTCGCCTATAGCCCATTGCAGATCAAGTTGATACCTAGTCTACATAGTTTATTGGAACAGCAGCACAAACAGCTTTAAGCCTAATCATCTTGCTTCATCAAGAATTTCATTTCAAAATGCAGTACACTTAATTAATTGCAAATGAAGTCGACTTTATTTATTTCAAATTAAGTTGATCTAGTTAGGACTGTGAGTTATGGGGATGGACAGATTTATTGATTGGGGGGCGGGGTAGGTAGAAAGTGAGATGTTCATACAACATGGTGAAACACTAGGCTATTCGACATGAAATGTCTAGATGAAAGAAAGATGGCGAGGAAAGACTATTGCGAGTTTGAGATGCATGCACCCTTTGGCTCATTTTCATACTCTGGCTCGGATGAGTAAATTACCCACAAGCCTTCACGTCAGAGGCGGTTTTTAGCCGTATATAGCGCCTTTCATACAAAATTGCAATACAAGGTGCTTAACAGTCAAATTGAAAATACATAAGTACAGAACATACAAGCGTACATACATACATACATACATACATACATACATACATACATACATACATACATACATATATACAGAGAATAGAATAGAAATAGAAATAATAATGGATTAAGAGTAACTAATGGTAAATAAAAAGAAAACAAAAATAGAAGCGCAAATGGGTTAGGAGAAAGCTAAGCTAAAAAGGTGTCTTGAGGTTTCTTTTAAAAGTCTTTATGGATTGCGACACCCTAAATGATATATAAATAATAAATGATATATTTAGGTCCGTCCTTTGTCGTCAGGCTTGAATCCAAAATGTTGCCATACTGGGTTTAAGATTTAGACTGATCAGGCCAACCATTTGGAACTGTTTTCCACCACACCCAGTAATGGTCAGTGATCAAGTTAGGTGTGACAAGAACTCTGAAACCAATTAACATACAGGTTGGTATGACATGAAGATGTTAATGCTTTGTATACTGCTTCAGACTGGGTAATGATCAAAGGGTAAAACACTACAAGAGCTGATGGAAAACTCAGTTGTTGGTTCAGACCACACAGCTGGACCCAGAGTATGTACCTCCTCTGCTGCCTGATACACCAAGTAAAATATTCCTTAAACCAGTTTACACCAAAACAACTGTTCCACTCCCACGATGCTAGCTTGAGAAGCGCAGTCAGTGCATGTATTTGGTTTGTTTACTTAGCTTCAGAACCTTTTTTCTCTCTCTGACTACCGTAACAGGCTCAACATCTTCCACAGTGTCACTGATCACGCCCAGCGCATTAAATATGCCATTTTATGAATTTAATAAAAAGGCTCTTACGCTTGGCGAGTGTAATGGTAACATTAGGGTTAGAGTAGACGTAGCGTCAGTGACAATCGTAGGGGAGCAATCCGTCTCCAACATTAACGGGAAAGGCCATGCAGTTACAGTCGGCTGCTGTGCTAGTATGTGAGTGTTGGTAGAGCTAACAGGGACGTGCAGGGAACGCGTTGCGGATAGTTAACCAACCAGAGCAGTAATCATTAATCAATGAGTCATTAGCTTATGTCACAAATAGGAATAGGGATGGGGTTTTATACAATACAGTTTTACAATTAATATAATGGTCATCGGGTAACGGATTGAAAAGCCTAACCCGAGGCCTATTTCAAACGACAATAGAAAACACAGAAAGAACAAAACGAATTGTGTTCATATGGCATTAAATAAGCTAAGAAATCCCATCGTTGTAGCCTAAGACTACAAACACATTTGCTGCAGACCATGGTCATATTCTGATCACTGTGTGGTCTAAATTGCGCAAGGAGGTGTGGAGCTGTTCAGTGTATAGGTGCTGAAATTGGATTTAGTAGTGTGGTGTGCCCCTTCTGACGCCACACGGTGGAGCTCAAACGCTATACAGACAATCATCTCGGCCTTGTTGGAATACCTTTAATATGCTTCACTCCTCACTTTTGGTAAGTGATTGTTGAGATTCTTTTGTACTGATTGTCCTCCTAAAGTGGTTCAATGTACTGATCTAAAAAGACAGACGAGTGGAGAGTAGTATGGAAAAATTTGCATTTGCCTGTCCTGTTCAATAATGTCAGTGCAGATGGATAATAAGAAACCAAAAATGTAAAATTATTTTTACATAAACACTGGGTATCTCTCATCAGCCAGCATGTGCAGTAGCCATCATCTGACAAAGAGAGATAAAAAATCAAGCACACTAATGATGATACAGAGAATCAACGATTACAAATGTTTATTTCAACAGTCATGCCAATGGCAGAATCTTTAGTACTCTTCTATCTTCTCTTGGATGGAGAGGGGACCGATGGAAACTTGCCCGTCCCATTGCACATCTGAGAGGACCAGACATTTATAAAAGGATGGTCATTTCACACATCCATACAAAGTACAGGAGCTGGACATGAAATAATAGCTATAGGAGGAAGGTTCATGTTCAATTATGGAGCACCAACATTTTCCGTCTTTCACAAGCAGAAAAATAAATATTCACTAAAAGTATCTGAAATGTTATCCCGCTGACGTAACAAATCCACATCTGAAAAATTCCAGTTTCAGTTTATACGTACATGTATCAGTGGAGACATCGCGACCTGGTCTTTTCTTTTGGCCTGAGCCTGAACCTTTGCCTCCACCTCCGCCTGAACCTGTGCCTCCACCTCCGCCTGAACCTGTGCCTCCACCTCCGGTGCCAGTACCCTGACCACAGCTATTGTCACAACAGCCACAAGCTCCGTCAACTCCACCTACCTCCCTCCACCTATGGAAATGTGAGTTTAAGTTTATCATGGATGTCAAAAGTAACAAAACATTCTACCATGCTTGATCAACATACTGTACACACATACCCATTGAGGTAGGAACAGGCCTTTTGCTCTTCATTAATTGGGGAAGCAACAGCCAATGCTTTTACGTTGCAGGTAATGTAGATCTGTTGGGAAGTGTCATTGTTAGAATGGGCTCTTTGAGATTTGATGTATAAGAGGAAAGTGAAAGAAAGCATCAATAAAGTTCCTCACAAAGCCTGTGGGGTTCTCCTGGAAGCGGAAGGCCTCCAGCTGGAACTGGAGCTTGTTTTCTGCAATGCGAGACAGGAACTGGGAACTGGAGCCTGTAACCTTAGCATCGATCAGACACCTGAGGGCCACACAATGGTCAGGGTCGGGCTTTGGATGGGCTCAAATCAAAACATCTTGAATCTGCATGATTCAAGACTGCATTAGCCCACTAAGCTAAAGGCTAGGCATAAGCCTCCTGGCAGCAAACATGAGTCTTCAGATCAGACAGGCTACTCATCGCACGAGTCTGGTTCACTGAAACCACCTCCTCCACTCTTTCTCACCCATGGTTCTCAATGAAGCCGTATCTGGGGGAGGAATTCACGTCGGGTGTCACGGTGGCAACACATCTGTCCACAAAGACACGGAGGGGCACATGGAAGTACTGTATGACGGCAACTTCAATGTTAATCATTTGTCCCAGGAAGTACGTGATGATGGGCCTCTCAAACTTGAAGTCATCTGGAAGGACAAGTTATGAAATTAGGACCCATTGCGTATGGCCATTCTCTCATGAAATCTGTCTTCTTATCATTTTAAGCAATAGTCTCACAAGAACATGTCTACCTATTTGACATCTGCTATTTAGTGTTTGTCTATGAACTTCGAGTTGAGCCCTCCATTCCCCTGTTGTACAGATTTAAAAAAAAAAAAAAAAAAAAAAAAAAGACAGGCTTATAATTAGGCTTTACCCACCAGTCATGATTTTCAGAGTGAAGTACAGGAACTCCTCTGCCATCTTAGTAGCAGAGAATGGGATCCAGTCTGGGTTCAGAGGGTTGCTGCTCACATTGTGCTTCCTGGTTGACAGAGACAGATTTCCTAACAATCCATAAACATTTTTTTTTTTTTTAAATTAGGGCAACCTTAGAGTGGAGTTTAATTAGCACTTCACCCACCTTGGGTAGTGGCACTCAACATTTACAGCAGCGACGCTAGTCCTTACAACAGCGGAGCCGCCTATAGGTGTTGGTCTGTAGTTCAAAGTGAAGGTATAGATGAGAAAATCGTTGCTAACCTGGAAAATACATCATACAACAATGTTACTGTTATACACACACAAGTGAAAGTCAAGTATACACAGCTTGACATAATAACCTGTAAATGCAAACTATTTGGGCTGCATGGGTTGAATGACATTTCCTATTAAAGTAAAATGTATTATTTTAATGTGTGTTATTATAGATACCAGCAGCTGGCTGCCACATCCTTGGAGCTCAGATTGGTAGGTCAACATTTGAGCATCCTCCCCAGCTGCAGCACAGGTTCCCAGTGTCAGATCTGCTGTCTGGATGAGCTGACCAGTACCAAACATGTCACGCTGAACTTCCACTAGGATCATATCCTCCCTGCACTGGGCTCTCACAGTCACAGCAGGAACAGGCTGTCTCAAGTCTACCGTCACATCAGGCTTGGGCTCAGGCTGTGGGTCTTCAGGAAAAGCCCAGCTCATCTGTACTTCAAATTTCTGCTTTGACTGGAATGTTGGACTGTCAGGCTTCTTGGGTCTGGTGGGTGGTCTCACAGGTTTTGCGGGCGGAGTCTCAGGTTTGCTCCACCTGTCGTCACACAAACAGCCAGTCATGGCCACTGCCACAAGACAAACAGCACTCCACTTCATCGCCATGGCTTCACAACAGGAAGTGATCCACGAAGTTCACTGGATGTTGTGAGGAAGATTAAGAAGTTGTGGCTACTTTTATAATGGATTGCAGCCTGTTTACTTATTGAAAACCCGGCCCCCTTTAGCTGACTGCTCCATCCAGCTTTGAGGGGTAAAGGCATTAACCAATCAAATGCATGTTGCATGTTTTCCATTGTACTGAGAAGACCATAGTAGAACTCACATGTTTCAATACTAATTGTAAACTAGTATTGTAAACCCACTGTAAATTGTGTCATTGGTTATGTTGAGGCACCCCTTGTTTTGAGGAAACTATTCCCAAAATGAATCACATGACCACATATTTAGGAATAGGTCATCATTTAATAAAGTCTGTGATGGAGGAAAGCACATGGAAAAAGTGGTAAGTGAGTTTGGTCCAAAAAAATGATTTTCACAAAGTCAAATGAATTTATTGTGTTAAAGGCATCATGATTATTATATCGAAACAAAAGTAGATCATGCTAAATCTGTACATCAATTGATTATTTCCAGGGATACACAACATCCTGAATATATGTAGATATCTTTCTTAGAAACAATACTATATATTTTCTTGACGTAGTGATGCTGAATGTAATAAATGGCTTTAAGTATATTATTATAATAGATAAAGACAGAAGATATTTGTTATCAACAGTCGGTGAAAACAATCATGTTTGACCATTAATGTCCATTAATGTCTGGGATTTGCATACTATTTTTCAGTCACAAAGACTTGCCACGTCCTTGAGACAGCTCTTTGTGACCGAAATGTTCCATGTCAGTAAATGATTGTTTTGCCAGTATACACAGTGCAGGAGTACACCCAGCCTGCTTAGTATTTGAGTGTAATATTTTAAGCTAGAATAAATGGTCAGATACTTTAAACAACAACCTTGTACAATACTGTTTTAATCCATTGGTCCTGTGTTTCATTACTACGGTCCACTTAATCAATGAATTAATGACGATGTTGGTTATATCTTTTGGGCATAATGTTATCATGTTTGCCGTGTTTTCTCCAATGTTTTATTCTCTTCTTTTTTAAAGCTTTTTTTTTCTAACCATGTCGAAAATGCACTTGAAATGTAACAAAGTGGGTCATGCCCATTTGGGAAAATCTCTCTACATTAAGACAGGTTTTATCACAATATGACATTTGCTTCTAAATCAAGTCTCTATGTAGTACTAATAATTATTATACTAATATGATCAATAATATGCGGTCCCACTGTCAACTAAGTACAACATATTGGTTTAATTCATCATTCCTAAACCGTTAATGCATCTTACATAGACGCCTCATAAATCATTCATACTCACATGAAGGCTATTGTAACAGGTCCTAACATTTGGCACCATGCCAAATGTGGCATACTGCAAACCTTTTGCCAATCTTTATGTAGTATGATATTTGCTCAGAAATGCATCTATGTAGGCCTTATGCATTGTATTTATCCAGATAAGTCTCATTGAGATAAAACCTCCTTTTCAAGAGAGACTTGGTCCAAAACAGCAGCCAAGGGAAACAATATTTCAGATGATTCACAAAAATGACACTTACAGAAACACTTACATTACAAAGTTAAAACTATAACACACTAAAAACAAATTAGACATATACACACCATTAAGAAATGACCGACATAGACACACATACAATGCAATTACACACACAAACGTAGAGTACAATCATAAATAAAATCAATCACACCAACCAACCATAATCCTAATAAAAAGGTTTATGAAGGCATCATACATAACGACTTATAATATGTTATTCCTGGACAGTGTGATCCAGATACATGCTTACTGCTTACACTGCACTACTTATATTATACTGCACTACTTACTGCTCATATATTGCACTACCTGTAAATACTGTTCATTGCACTTTCTGCTATTTTGCACTTCTGGTTAGACGCTAACTGCATTTCGTTGTCTCTGTACTTGTACTCTGCACAATGACAATAAAGTTGAATCTAATCTAATCATCTAATCTAATACAGTATATTGTGTGTACAATTTTAACAAAACTCTGGCTGGCTGAACTTTTGCACACGGTGTGAGGCAAAATTAACATTTATTGACCTGCACAGTG
The DNA here is from genome assembly GCF_951799395.1 of Argentina silus. Classification (NCBI taxonomy): domain Eukaryota; kingdom Metazoa; phylum Chordata; class Actinopteri; order Argentiniformes; family Argentinidae; genus Argentina; species Argentina silus. Next base: position 13,394,332 of record NC_139657.1, read on the forward strand.
TGTGTCACAAAGACCTTTATCAAGGTCATGATGACTTCAAACAAGAACAACAACATTTGTTCAAGGTCTTAGTGACAGATACATTGCATGTCAATCAATGCTTATTATGCAAGTATGCAATGCAGGGGTTCATTCACCTATTCTGCTTGGTTTTAAACTTTTTATACACCATTATACAAATACATGAATTAACATTTTCTTCAGTCTTATACTCAATACATTCAACATTACCCACAATTATTTGATCACAATTATTAAAGTATTGTTCATCTATCATTTCACCAAGAGCATACAATTAATAGGAAAGATACCTCATTCTTTTTAATGTTTTCTTTTTCTTTTTCAGCATAGAGCCTATAGAACAGCTTCTTGGAACTTTCCACCAATGAAAAACAATCAACCATGGCGTTTAATTGTCGAGGGCATATTTCTCAAATTGGTCAGCAAAGGAACGGTCAGCAAAGGGGAGGGGTGTTTGATGAGTGAACAGGCTCAATACATTATAAAAGTAGCCACAACTTCTCGATCTTCCTCACAACATCCAGGGAACTTAGTGGATCACTTGCTGTTGTGAAGCCATGGTGATGAAGTGGAGTGCGGTATGTTTGGTTGTGGCAGTGGCCATGTTTGGCTGTCGGTGTGATACCCAGGACAGGTGGAGCATGCCTACGAAACCCGAGAATCCTCCACCCGTTTTTCCTCCGAGACCCTCAAAGCCTGTGCATGGTGTGAAAACTCGACCCCTGAATCCTCCAAAACCCCAGATTCTTCTGCCACCCACTTTTCCAGTGCAACCCGTAAAGCCTCAGCCACCCACTTTTCCTCAGAGACCCGGGAATCCTCAGCTACCCACTTTTCCTCAGAGACCCGGGAATCCTGGTCAACCCCAGAATCCTCAACAACCCCTTGACAGGTGGAGCATGGCTAAAAAACCCATGGATCCTCCAAAACCCCAGACTCTTCTGCCACCCACTTTTCCAGTGCAACCCGTAAAGCCTCAGCCACCCACTTTTCCTCAGAGACCCGGGAATCCTGGTCAACCCCAGAATCCTCAACAACCCCTTGACAGGTGGAGCATGGCTAAAAAACCCATGGATCCTCCAAAACCCCAGAGTCTTCAGCCACCCGTTTTTCCTCAGAGACCCGAGAATCCTCAGAGACCCCTGAATCCTCCGAATCCTCCGAGACAGAAAAATCCCACTCAAGAAACATTTCAAACCTGTGATGTCGAGGAGGATTGCAAGGTGACTTGTGGATGCGCGGGCATTTCTTCTGATGAGTGTGGGGCAATAAACTGCTGTTTTGACGGGCGCAGGTGCTTCTATGGGAAAGCAGGTAGATTTGTTTTTTACTCCTAACTCTCACAAGATGTTTACCAATGTCATGTATTGCTCTTTCTGAAAAGTAACATTTTGTTCACTCAGAAAACACAATTTATGACAATGCCTCTGACTCTACGTTGCTTTGCTTTTTGTAACCAGTGACTGTCCAGTGTACCAAGGATGCTCAGTTTATAGTGGTGGCAGCCACAGATGCCACCCTGCCCAACCTGGACCTGGAGTCAATCACTATGTTGGGAGGAAACGATGCCCCCTGCAACCCTGTTGGCACCACCTCATCCTTTGCCGTCTACCAGTTCCCTGTCACTGCCTGTGGCACCATTATGAGGGTATGACTCGGGTTTCGCTGTGTTTGAGTATGCTAAAATTGCCTATATCAGTGGGCTTTATAATGGGTTTTGCATCTTGCAGGAGGAGCCTGGTGTTGTGATCTATGAGAACAGAATGGTCTCCTCATATGAAGTGGCGGTTGGTCCCCGTGGCTCTATCACAAGGGACAGCTACTATGAGTACGTGGTTTGAGATTGTCATTTTAATCTAACATTTTTTTCCAAGTGCACAAAAAGCATTGTGTGGGGGAACTTCAATAAACAGACATAGCTAATAAACAAATAGGTAAGATGCCATTCTGAAAAATAAGAAAAACACAAATTAAATGTGCCAAGCATAATAGATTTGAATGTAATACTGTATATCTGACCATACTTTCTTCTCAGACTGCTCTTCCAGTGTAGGTATATTGGCACTTCCGTTGAGGCTGTGGTGATTGAAGTCAACCTTGTTCCTCCACCCGGTCCATTCGCCTTCCCTGGACCCTTGGAAGTGGCACTCAGACTGGCCAACGGCGTATGTTTCTCTAAGGGATGTGATGAAGGTAAGTGGAACTATCGCTAAGGACCTTTGTTCTTTTCTATGGAATGTGTTAACAAACCTATTTTCTCTTTGAAACAGAAAGTGCGGCCTACAGTTCTTACTATCTAGACGCAGACTACCCTGTCACCAAGATCCTTCGGGAGTCTGTCTTTGTTGAGATTTACATGATCGGCAGGACTGATCCCAACATTGTCCTGACTCTGGACCACTGCTGGACCACTAGCAACCCCAACCCTTTTAGCCTACCCTCGTGGGACCTCCTGATTGACGGGTAACTATCAATTGCTGAACTGACATTGCTAGTATGGAGTTTGCACTTTAGGCCTATTCCATTGGATCCCATTTTACTAGGCTTCCATTGTACCAGGCAAACTTAATCAAGTGCAGCACAAGTATTTGAAAGTATTTTTCAATTTGATTCAGTTCTGGTGGAAACTAACCATAGACACAACCAATGACAGATAGGCAAATTGAGACACGTAGCGATGGCTGACACAGACAGAAACAAATTCCTCACCTTGTTTTTGCTCTTTTACTCTCTCCAGCTGTCCTTACCAGGATGACCGTTACCTGTCCGCCTTGATCCCTGTAGATTCCAGCTCTGGGCTAACATACCCAAGCCACTACAGGCGTTTCAAATTCCAGATGTTTACCTTTGTGGATTCCGCAATGAATCCTTTGAGAGAGCAGGTAATAAATGTATTCCAATCAGGGTTGGGGTCAATTTGATTCCAATTCAGTAAATTCAGGAGGTGATTTGAATTTACAATTCAAAACGGAAAAAATATTTCCATCAAAAGCTTCTAATTTTCAGGTCATTGTGCAATCATTGAAAACAAATGCCCTGTTTGCAATAATTGAATTATTCCAATTTACATGATTGACTGAATTGAAATTCAAATCACACCAACCCTGATTCCAATGCTTTTTAGATTATTAAATGTGTGACATAGTTAAGTGTATGGTAGTTTGAAGGAGACCCGTGAGACATAAAACATAAAACAACACATCTCATGCTATTTGAGAAGGAGCGGTCTGTGCAGTTCCCGCTGGCTGTTCCTTTAAAGGAAGCATGAAGTAAGGAGTTTTAGGGACTTGCATTTGCTGTGGAGTAAGTGAGTGCCTTCCCTCCACAGGTACAGACACACACACCATATATTTCATGTCAAATGCACCACACAGAGGGAAGGGTGACAGTGGTTGCTAACGTAGGTAGAACCCCTAGACTAAGCCAGGCAGGTGGGTTAGTGGACTGGTTCATAACAAACATTCTTTTGACTATCCCCTCTCCTTAATGAAACCCCCCTATTATTCTTTCCTGCAGGTGTTCATCCACTGTAGCACAGCTGTGTGCCAGCCATCCAGTGGAGTCAACTGTGAACCAAGATGCTTCAGGAAAAGTGAGTACTATACAGAATATATCATTTTATAAGGCTGAGTTTTCCCCCTCCCTCTATACTTGTTCACTCACACCTTTCTCTGATCTGATGTGACGTGTTGTTGTCGTTTAAACCTCCCCAGGCCTAGTTCTTAGTCTATCAGATCTGTGAAGGTGGGTGAAAGACGGCAGGGAACTGTTTGAGTATTGTCCCTGTCTGCATCTAATTACATGATCTGTACATCCTTTTCAGGGAGAGATATTCTTGATGCAGTCCAGAAGACCAGCAGAACAGAGTCTAAAGTGGTTTCCAGTAAGGGAGTGATCATGTCCCTTCCTCAGTCAACTTAGGACATCTGACTAGAGCGTTGTCACCATAGTGCCACAAATAAATCTTACAGTCTCCAAACATGTTTTGTGTAAAGTTGTGCATAGCCTGACCCATGATTGTACATCGATAAGAGTAAAGGTAATAACCAATGATTCATGTGACACTGTATGTCAATAACAATAACCCTTACACCCAGACAGCACAGATGGATCAGGTTTACGTCGTAGATGCTGTATCTATGCAACCTTAGTGCATGATACATTTTTCGTAGTTTAGATGTAGTAACGGTGTAAATTAAAAAAAGGGTGGTTCACTATTTTGACACATTTGCTTTTAGATATATCTCCCATTTGATGATCAATCCAGATGTTTTGTGCTTTATCTTTGTTATTTAGTCCAGTAGCCACAATCACTTAACCTGGAGATAGAGTGAACCATCCCTTTAAAATATTGAACCATCTCTTTAGTGCCAACCTGTATGATGGAAGTTGCCCTACCTGTGCAATAAAAACCCAGGCTGCAGCAACATTGATAACATAATTCCCTTGGAAGCTGATGTTTGGGATACATTATGAATTATTGGAGTGTTCATGAATCCACTTGATCTGCAATTCTGCTTCATTCTCTAGTCTACTTCATTCTCCTCCATAGACTAGTTTCGCCTATAGCCCATTGCAGATCAAGTTGATACCTAGTCTACATAGTTTATTGGAACAGCAGCACAAACAGCTTTAAGCCTAATCATCTTGCTTCATCAAGAATTTCATTTCAAAATGCAGTACACTTAATTAATTGCAAATGAAGTCGACTTTATTTATTTCAAATTAAGTTGATCTAATTAGGACTGTGAGTTATGGGGATGGACAGATTTATTGATTGGGGGGCGGGGTAGGTAGAAAGTGAGATGTTCATACAACATGGTGAAACACTAGGCTATTCGACATGAAATGTCTAGATGAAAGAAAGATGGCGAGGAAAGACTATTGCGAGTTTGAGATGCATGCACCCTTTGGCTCATTTTCATACTCTGGCTCGGATGACTAAATTACCCACAAGCCTTCACGTCAGAGGCGGTTCTTAGCCGTAGCCAATAGATATGTCTCACATATTGCATGCGAAGACTGATTGGATTATGCATGTGCCAGTTCTACTTAACCCGAATGTGATGACATGACAACGGGTAAACGCCAGCAAACGAGGAAGTAGCGGGATTGACTACAACTCGACAGGTGAAAGACGTTCGTCTACCAAGATTTTATTCGTCCTCAGCCTTCAATTAGCGGAGCAGTCCGCTCAATAACTAACGTGCTCGCGATTTCACCAGTGAGTATCAATGTTATGATATTCAAGCTATTTTGCGACGTCAGACCATAATCCAGACAACTGAATCTGACAGTAAATTGGGACTGTATCTTTCTGATTAAATACAAAAATCTAACTAGCCATCATCCAGCTATTATTTGTGGAAAGACCACGATGCAGTCTGAACAAAGTGTTACTGAGTGTCACCGCGAAGGGTCTTTGGTCCAATCTGACAAGGCAGGCGCTTTCAGAAACATTCCAACTCTAACAACAGAGGACACGGGTCCAACCGTGAAGAGAAAGGTGGGAGACGCCCTTGTCATTAACGACAGCAACCTGAGGGCGCCGAGTCCCCGGGGTGCCAACGGGGATGACGACTCAGAAGCAGAGTCCTATCGGGATGGGCGAACCGAGGGGGTGGACAGGGACACGAAGGGCCGAGCGTTCGCCTGGTGCCGAGACTTTCTCTCCGGTTCTTGGAAGACCATTCCCGAAGAGGATTTTCAGATCAGCATTGTCAGGTATTAAGCTGAGATGAGCAATTTACACAGACAAGAGGAGCAAGACGCACACCGACTAGTTAGCTAGCCTACTTTACAGAGAACGCAGATGTGCTCAAAACCACACACACGCACACTTTATGATTCTCTACTGTAGTGCAATGTCAGATCAGTCCACGTTGGCAGAGATGTGATAGTGACAGGTCAATGTCCACTCACTGCATTTGCTCCTGTGTTTGTTTGCAGTGGTGGGCTGAGTAACCTGTTGTACATGTGCAGTTTGCCTGACCATGTACAGACAGTGGGCAACGAGCGTGACGAACCTCGTAGGGTACTGCTCCGAGCCTATGGTGCCATTCTGCAGGTCTGTCGAATGCACTTGTATTGCCCATTGATTTACTTCGTCTCTCCTTAATAGGTTCAGATGAGTTGGCGTGGGACTGTGAGGGAGATATTCATATAAAGGGATGGGCGCAGACATTCCCCTGCAGCCCGCAACTACAGTGGGGGGAAATAAGTATTCAACACATGAACAATTTTTTAACTCAACATATTTCCATTGCAGCTATTCACATGAATTTTAGACCAGACATTGGTATGAACTCAATAAAACTACACAGCTAAAGAAATTGTAACATTCCAATCCATAAATAAATCTGTGCAGTAAAGGGGAATGAACACAGTAAGAAAAAAGCACGATGCCAGCTTATGAGTTCTCCTGCCTGTCCAACCTCTTCAGCTGGTTTAGTTTTTTATTATGCTTGACACATTTAATTTGTTGGTGAGTAAACAGGTTTCCCCACCTCTGAATGCAAGTAAACAAATAAACTTGACAAGGCAAGTTTATTTCTATAGCACATTTCATACACAGAGGCAATTCAAAGTGCTCTACATAAAATAGATAAAAAGGAAAGAGCATAACATTTTTTATTAATTAATTTTAAAAAAAGCATAAAAGACATTAAAAAAGTCACAGTGTATTTTAGGGTCAGAGTACAATTATTAGCAGCAATTTAGTTTTCTTTCCCTTAGAATACCTGTTCCCTGGGTGTTTGGGACTCTAACCCAAATACCTTAGTTACCCAAATCTTTCCTGCAAGAAACATCTCATGATGGGTAGAGGCAAAGAGCTCTCCCAAGACCTTCGCAACAAGGTTGTTGAGCAGCATAATAATGGCACTGGTTACCGATGGATTTCTCAACTCCTAAATGTTCCTATAAGCATCATTGGGGCCATTATCTGCAAATGGAACAAATGGAAATGAAAACATCACTTGACCATTAACTGGCCACACACAGGAGCTCCTCGCAAGATTTCTGACCGGGCAGTCAGAAAGTTAGTCAGAAGAGTAGTCCAAGAGCCAAGGAGCACTCGAGCAGAGCTCCAGAAAGACCTGGAAGCAGCGGGTACACGAAAAAACTATAGGCAATGCACTCCACCGCCACGGTCTCCATTCACCATCACCCCAGAAGACTACATTACTGAAGAAAAGGCATGTTACTGCAAAGGAGACTTTCAATTGGTTCAAGAGGAAGAAAATAAAGGTGTTGGACTGGCCTAGGCAATCACCAGACTTAAATCCAATAGAACATTTGTGGAAGGAACTGAAGATCAAGATTCACCAGTGGGCCCACCGGAATCTTCAAGATTGAAAGACTATCTGTGTTGAAGAATGGGCCAAAATCCCACCTGATCACTGTGAGAGATTAGTTTTTTCGTACAGGAAGCGTCTTGAGGCTGTCATTGGAAACAAAGGCTTCTCCACCAAGTATTAAATACATTTCAGTTAGCATGTTCAATACTTCTTTCCTGTGTCATTCCCCTTTATTTCACATAACTTTTTTTATGGATTGGAGTGTAAAAAAAAATAGTATCTTTAGCAGTGTAGTTTTATTGAGTTAATAGCAATGTCTGGTCTAAATTCCATGTGAATAGCTGCAATGGAAATATATGTTGAATTAAAAATTGTTGAATACTTTTTTCCCCCACCATAAGGGGTAACAATCTGATGCTCTCTTGAAGCCAAAACAACTGACGAAAGTGTGTGTGTGTGTGTGTGTGTGTGTGTGTGTGTGTGTGTGTGTGTGTGTGTGTGTGTGTGTGTGTGTGTGTGTGTGTGTGTGTGTGTGTGTGTGTGTGTGTGTGTGTGTGTGTGTGTGTGTGTGTGTGTGTGTGTGTGTGTGTGTGTCAGGGAGTGGACTCTCTGGTCCTGGAGAGTGTAATGTTTGCCATACTGGCAGAGAGAGCGCTGGGGCCACGACTCTACGGCATCTTCCCAGAGGGGCGACTGGAACAGTACCTTCCGGTATGAAACCCCCAGCCTCACACACTCTTCACATCCACTCATATGGGTAACCATAGTATCTACAGTCTGTGGAGAATAGATAGACGGCTGTTGTGTCCTTAAGAAAGGCATTAGCCCCATTTGTGACAAGGATTATGTTAATATTAACATTTGGATGTTGTGTGTATAATACTAGTCACAAATTGGTATGCAGAAAGGTCGTGGCAGGCTAAATGACGACTCATGATGCATATTTGAAACATTGAGATATTTCTGTGTTAAATGTTCATATAGTCCTAGTCACAGATGGGGCTAGCCCATAGTATGCTTTTTATGGGTGAATCTTAGTGAAAATACCTTTTTCTATTTATTGTCCAGAGCAAACGCCTGCGCACAGAACAACTTTTTGTTCCAGAGCTCTCCGCTGAGATCGCCTCTAAGATGGCACGCTTCCATGGAATGGTAATGCCTTTCAACAAGGAGCCCAAGTGGCTGTTCGCAACCATTGATAGGTGAGCATAAGATCTCTCTCTTGCACTCACTCTCTCCAAAACATAGAAGTGTATAGCAATGTATGCATACAGAGATGGCCCTATTTGTAATGTATAAAGCAATTAGGAAATAATAAAGGCAAGACATAGCAGTGAAGTATTGTTATATTAGTAACTCCCTGACTGTTCATACATAGAATACCTATTGTAAGAAAAAGTCAGACCAAATCAGAAATGCCCCGTCAATGGTGTTGTCACACAGGTACATGGATCAGGTGATGAATCTGAAGTTTGTACGGGAGGCTCACGTGAAGAAGTACAACAAGCTGATGAAGTTCGACCTCCCAGTAGAGCTGGAGAGCCTCCGGTGAGTGGGGGTTGGGGAAGGGGTTTGGAATTCTTCTTGCAATGGGCCATGTTATGGCTGGGTAGGAGTACAGATAGGACTGGAATGGGAAGACTATGTTAGGGCAGAGAAGGAGTTCTGAAAGCCTCGGAAATGAGAGCAAAGACTTGTCAGCATTGTTGTTTCACAGTATTGTGGTACACCAGTAAACACAGACAGGAGACCACTCACACTCTACTTAAGTGTTGTCACTGGAGCCTGCTAGAGCTGACCTCTCCCCCAGTGCCTCCCTGTGATGGTAGCTAATGAGGAGAGGCTTCAGCACTACATGCTTCTTGTGACCTCACACACACACACACACACACACACACACACACACACACACAGACACAGACACAGCAAGGTCATTTTGTGTTTTCAGTCTATTAGATTATGTTTCTAAATCAAAAGTGCTCAACAGTTATCCAGTATTACACCTCAAGAGCTTTCTCTAATGATAGCAGCTGATCTCTACAAAGGCCTACACCTAGGTGTAGGTTAGTCTGGTCTGAGGTTTGTGTTGGTGACACCTCAGACCAGCATTACAGAATCTATATGTACAGTGAACATGCCCCAGGCTGCTCAATCACAGAGACCGAAGGCTCATCTTTCTCTCCCAGTCAGGAATTAACAACCCATGATTCCAGTACCATTTAATTTAGTCAATTCAGGAAGTGAATTTTTGGATTATGTTCATTAATGGGGAAACAATCCTCATAGAAATACATGGCTGAATTCAATTTCAAACTTTTTTTCAGATAGAATTGACTCCAGCCCTGTTTTCAGAAACATTTCGATTGAGCAACCCTGGAGTGAAGTCTGAGCTATGTAGATGCGTGAGCTACAGGACATGTGTTGCACAATCCCTCACCTACTCAGCTACTTTGGACATGCAGTACTACTCACTGCTTCCTGCAGCATGTTACGTAGTTGTGTTGGCTCTCTCTGTCTCTATGACATACTGCAGATAAGACAGCATGTGAGCTGTTGACGTACTTGTAGTACAATCCCTGCCCCTCATACTTGACAGGGAGATTTGAAGTACATTGCCTTCAGAAAGTATTCAGACCCCTTCACTTTTTCCACATTTTGTTGACTCAATTTAAAATGGATTAAATTAAAAGAATTTTCCATCGATCCACACACAATACCCCAGAATGACAAAGCGAATACAGGTTTTTAGAACTTTCAGTAAATTTATTAAAATTGAAATACAGAAATACCTCATGTCAAAGTCAAAGTGGCTTTATTGTCAATTCTTCACATGTCAAGACATACAAAGGAATCGAGAGGACGTATTTGTATTCTGCATTGTCAAGGAACCAAGCCCAAGAATTGGAGTGGAGAGTCATTGGTGGAGCTGGGGGGAGGGAGATAATGATCCCTGAGTCAAACCTGTTGAAGAACCCTAACCCTAACCCTAACCCTAACCCTGTCCAGATCACCAGCCATTTGTGGGTTGTTAGCCTGCTTGTAGCCGGTGATCTTGCTCACGCTGCTCCACACCTGTCTTGTGTTCTTGTTATGATTTACAGCTAGTGTTGATAGTCAAGTTTCAAGTTTATTTGTTACGTCTCATACACGAGTGCAGGGAGTAAAATTCTTGGGCTCGGGCACAGGGTCCTGTGTTGTGTTGCACACGTTGTGTTGCACAATCGAGAGGACGTTTCTTTGTGCAATTGTTGTCAACAACAATGTACATAGGTATTCAAACTCTTTGCTGACACACTCAATTAGCTAAAATGCAAAAATGTCATCAACAAATCACTCAACAAGTTGAATTGAGTCAATCTTAATGCAATGATAATAGTTCATGTAATTAATGCAACACAACAAAATGTGGAATGTATGTGTGAAATGTCCTCCCATTACTGAAATGCAACCTAGCTCTTACACCTGGAATTTTTCTATAATCCCGTCATTCTTCCTCTTCCCTCCCTCTCCCCTTTGGTCTCTCTCTCCCTGCTCTCTTTTCTTACCTCCCCCCTTCTCCCCCTATCAGAGTGTTGCTGGCTGCTACCCCATCTCCAGTGGTGTTCTGTCATAATGATGTACAGGAAGGTAAGTGTTTCACTTCTTGTCATCTGTGCTCTGATCCTCACACTTCTAATTTAGGATGATTGATCAACCGTCCTGACTCCACTGTCAGTCACTTCCTAGAAGAACAGGATGTTACATAAGTCAAAGGAGGGGGTGGGGGGCTATTTATAGGGGTGGCTCATATTTGTACGCAACATGCCATCAGGGTTTTGAGCCAATGGTGTAAATGAGGTTGACGTCGTAGATTCCCCTTATTGTTGACTGATGGGTGCAGACGTTAGGCTTTGACTACTACTCGACTATTTGAATACTTGGCTTCTTTTCACTTACTCAGAATACATTCTCATCCTGTATATCTTTATCCCCCACTTTAGTGTTCACACAATTATTTCAGTTATCACAGCCCCTAGTGCTCCTAACTGATCAAGTATGAAAAATATGTTGAATCAGGAGAACATTTGTTTGCCACACAAGTGATGGCAAAAAAAAAGAAAAAGAATTGTCTAAAAGTAAGTCTTTCAATCAGAGGCAAATCTAACAATGTGCATTACTCAGTCAGCAGCATCCCTAGCTTCAAGAATGATGATGGCAGTATCATGGTATGGAGATGCATTTTAGTGTCAGGGACTGAGGAGTTACCTCAAGAGAGAAATAGATATAGCAAAACAGAGACTAAAGTCTAAGGCGTAAACAAAGAAATTCACCCTTCAGTTGAGAAAAATACACAAGCACAAGCTTCACAGAAGGAAAGTGAATGACTGTGTGTAATTTACAATTACAACATAAAACAACTGTCCATCAACATTCCCCAACCAACTTGACAACTTGAAGCTTTGGCAATTCACCAAGAAGAATGGGTGAGTATTCCCAAGTCTGGTGTGCAATGTTAGTAGAGACTTATCTGAAAAGTCTCAAAGCTGTAATTGCTCACAAAGGAGCTTTAAACAAGTCCTTACTCAGGGTTTCACATACTTATTCACACGACGCATCTTAATTTGTCATTTTAAAATTGTTGTCATCAATTTTGAAAAAAGTACACTCACTTAGGAAGTGTGGAGAATGTTGCGAAAAAATCCTAATGTTTTTTTATTTCAGCCTCCAATGCAAAAAAAACAAAAAACATACTTTTCCTCAGCACTTTACACCTGTGTGACTAAGACAGAGTGTGGGGACATGGACTACTTCGGTGTTGTGTTCTAACTAGCTGTTTCTCTGCCAGGCAACATTCTGATGCTCGACGGCCGAGACCCCAACTCAACGGAGAGACTCATGCTTATTGACTTTGAGTACAGTAGTTACAACTACAGGTAAAGGCTTAGGTGTAACCACATACCACTTGTTCACTTACAACAGAGAAGTCAAAATCTGATATCATCCATTTGGAATAATATAATGGTTTTAAGAAATCTACAAACGGGGGCACTTAGTGGCGTATCACACTAATGCGCTTACCACGTAATCGCAAGGTTCGATTCCGACCCTCGATCTATCTTGCATGTCATCTCTGTCCCATCCTTCTTGTCAATCTCTACTGTCTCTATCCCAATAAAGCAGAAATGCCCTAAAAACATATTTTTAAAGGAAAACAAAAAAAATCTGCAAACTAGATGCTTTCTGGCTTCCTCTCAGAAATCGTGATAATTGTCTAGCACGATTGTGCTAAAAAAGTAAAAATATTTCTTAAACACAGAAGTTGTTACTGTCCTTGATTACACCAAAACAACTGTTCCACTCCCACGATGCTAGCTTGAGAAGCGCAGTCAGTGCATGTATTTGGTTTGTTTACTTAGCTTCAGAACCTTTTTTCTCTCTCTGACTACCGTAGCAGGCTCAACATCTTCCACAGTGTCACTGATCACGCCCGGCGCATTAAATATGCCATTTTATTAATTTAATAAAATGCTCCTACGCTTGGCGAGTGTAATGGTAACATAATGGTATGGAGTGTAGCGGGAATTCTACCTTTGGAAGCTTGTACACCGTATGCTACTGGTAACACCTTCCACGGCCCAACCCTACCTATGATCTATGTGTTTCTCTAGGGGCTTTGACTTTGGGAACCATTTTGTTGAGTGGATGTATGACTACACCTATGACCAGTGGCCCTTCTACAAAGCTACACCAGAGAACTACCCCAGCCGAGAGCAGCAGGTGAGTGAAACCCCAACCAGACCCACAGACAGATGGAGAGATGAGGCCCACACATACAGTACCAGTCAAAAGTTTGGACACACCTTTCAAAACCATTCAATGGTTTTTCTTTATTTTTTTTTCTTATTTTCTACATTGTAGATTAACATTGAAGACATCAAAACTATGAAGGAACACATATGGAATTATGTAGTAAACAAAAACGTGTTAAACAAACCACAATATGTTTTACATTTTAGATTCTTCAAAGTAGCCACCTTTTGCTTTGATGACAGCTTTGCACACTCTTGGCAAGGTGTGTCCAAACGTTTTACTGGTACTGTACTCTCATCTCTTCCAACTCACTGGCCTCCCTACTCCTTCTCCCTGTTGTCACTCCCTTCTCTCCAGTCGAACATGTCGTATGAGAGCTTTACCATGTCATGTCTGTTAATGTCTCTCTACTTTCTGGTAGGGGTGTGATGCAATGGTTTGCAACACTGCTGTAAAGTTTGAAGGTAAACTGTAATGTTATTAGTACCTATTGGTGATTCAATGTTGCGTAGCGCTCAAAATCATCATTTTTCATGACAAAGTATGACTTTATAATGATTTCATGAACTCACTGGTGTTATCGCAATCAAATAGTGACCCAAACTAACACAACACTCTGGTAGATTATTTCCTTGTTCAATGATATCTGACCTGTGGCTGTAGCTAACTGTTTCACCAACTGCAGGTTTACGACAAAAAGTCTCCATCGTGTCCCTCAGTGGTTGACTGTTTTATCGCTACATCATGCCACCTAGTGGGAAAACGTTGTCCATGCAAATTTGAGTAACCTAATCGACTTGTAATACAATTGCATAATTAGTGACTGCCGTATTGGTACAAGGGAGCATAATACTATCTAAATGAAGTGTTTTTTGTGTGGTTTGTTTAAATCTCTCCTCAACTCTGTGTTGCAGCTGCATTTCATCCGTAACTACCTGTTAGAGACAGGAGAATGCTCTCAGAGGACCATGCATGGGGACCAGTCACGCAGAGAGGACGAGATGCTAGTTGAAGCCAACAGGTATGAGATATGTTTTGCAAGCATATTTTCATTGATCTATACAGGTTAACTTTATGATGGCAAACAAACACATGTTGCAAAAACGATGGTGAGGCACAATACGCCCAAATAAGATAGCATTAGATATCTTATTGTGATATAACATACAATAGCATTTGGGGTCGGTGAAAGTACAAATGGTCTAAGAAGAATCTTTCAAAGAATCACAATCATTCCACATGCGCTTTTTGTTGATTGTGTGCTTGTTTTGTAGGTATGCATTGGCATCCCACTTCCTCTGGGGTCTGTGGTCCATCATTCAAGCAAGGATATCTAAGATTGAGTTTGGCTACATGGTAAGTAACAGACACCCCTTCACTAGTAGACAGTGTGAGGAGTAGAGGCACAACAGGTTGTACTGTCAGTGGCCGTAATCCAACAATGTAGCTGGTAGAGGCTACATGGTCATGCCTCCTTTGTCAGATCACAATAGACAATAGGCTGGTCAAAGGTCAGTGAACATAAAGCTCTCCCAGAATCAAAACACTCCATGTTTTGATATTAGTGTGTAAACCTTGACATGCTGTATGTATACTTTCCTAAGGCCATGCAAACTTGATTAATTGTTTTAATTAACAAAACCCTGACAAAATATGACACCTCTCTCTCTCTCTCACACACACACACATCTTTTTATTTATTTATTTATTTTATTATTATTAATATGGTTAAGGCCATGCAAATGTGATTAATTGTTTAACAGATTTTATTTTCTGAAAAGTGAGGCGTGCAAGCGGAAAAAACAACAACAAAAAAACAATATCAATAGATGGATAAACATGAAAAGGATGATTTGGATATCACTGGATTTTGATAAATATAACTTATTAATAGCATAATGAGGTTATTACAACTGTCTCACCTTTGCATAACCAAAACACCAGTGACTTAAGATCTTGTTTAGGGACCCCAAATTAAGTTAATGTTAATGGGTGATTCCATTAATGAGGGGGCCAAAGTGTGACATTGGGGGATCAACATTTCTAAGTGATTTAATACAGATAAAAAAAAAATGTAGTGCATATTTTGGGAGTGGGGGCGGGGCTCTGTCTCTTTCTCACACACACACAAATACACAGCAGGCAGCAGCACACACACGGGACACAGAGCAGGGGAGAGAAGAAGTTTCAATTAAGTGTTTTAAATTAAATTTCAGATTATGGACTCCAGATCCAGTCGGGATATCTACTGTGTGATAGAGATGTGTCATATTTGTCGGGGTGTTGCAGAGTTGTGACCTTGATTAAGAACATGATGTCATGTGCTTCTAAAACACATCTGCATCGATGTTAACACCAGTTCTGTTTAATCTCCTCAATCACTCAGGACTACGCCCAGTGTCGATTTGACGCCTACTTCAAGCAAAAGAAGCTCGTCTCCTAACTTCCTTCTCCAGAATCCAAGGAAATGTATTGTAGCATTTTTATAAATGCTGATCATTCTTCTTGTGAAAAAAGATAATTCTGAATTTGTTAACATTTTTAATTTGGTTATTTGCTAACAATACATCAAGAGGGTATGAAGAGAGCTGGATGAAATGGTTGTAGATGTTATCAACCTGCACATGCTATTGCTGAACCAAGTGGTCAAGAGTCAGAGCAGTCTCTTATGGGGGAAAAACACTCTCTAAACATCAGGGAATGCTTTTGATAAATGTTTCACTCGACCAAGCACAATCGATCTGTTATCTTGCCCCTGATTAGTAGCATCCAATACTATGCACTGCCTGAGCAATGGTGAAGCGGTGACTGTCATGTACTTACCGTATGAGTATGATGTAGAACTGCTGTCCAATGTAATGCACTTCCCATTATGTGAAACATGAAGTTGAATTCTTCTACATTTCTATGTTATTAGTTACATTTGCTGGTTCCTTACATGTATTGTTTTAAAACTGATGTCAGGCTCATCTTTATTCATGTGGTTTCTAATATAGTTATTCACTTTCATTTCTTTTCCCTGTATTATTTGATGGATTCATCTCCATACACTTTTCACTTCAGGGTCCAAAGATGCTGTCATATTGTTTTACTGGTTTATATGTATGCTATGCTCATGTTCTATGTAGGGAGTTGGTGCATGGAAAGCATAGCATGGCAGAGAATTGTTAATATCTTTATACATCACAGTATGTAGCATGTAACAGTGACTGAGAGACCTATACATTCGAAACCCAGGAAATGAGTTTCCAAAATATGACAATAAGCATATCCAAGTAATGTTTGATGGTTTAATTGAATGGGACCCCAGCTCTGTAAGGCCTGTTGGTTTCAGGATTATTTAGTGTTATTACACTGTAATGAGTACTTTTTATGATTTTTGGCGTACAATTAGCATGACAAACTGTAGGAATGAAAGAATTCAATTAAATGACAGATTTTTGTTTTTAATATAAAAAAATCTATTTGTATAATGTATTTCAAGAGTAGAGCAGCTTTTGAAAAGTTTTTATCTCTGACATCTACAGTACAGCTTGTTTCAACATGTGCTGAGTATTCTAGCCTCATAAACTAGTGTCAGATGAGATCATCTTGGCTTGATTATGTGACCCTATGCTTCTATTTACCTTTCTTTTTTTCACTTTGGCACTTTTACTTTTCAGTCGTAACCAATTGTTGAAACTGTTTAGTCTGTCTATGCCTAGAGTTTGGATGTTTATCTTTTTCTGTCAGACCAAGAACCAATAGTTTAAACAAACAATGTCTCTTCGCAACAAATGTGTGTCTGATTTGAACATGTATAGGGTTTGTCTGTGGGTTAGGGTTTGTCTGTGGGTTAGGGTCTCTCTACAATTGAGTAAAGCCTAATATGATAATGATGACAATAATATGATAACTGCATGATTTTGGAATTTGATCCAAAGATGATGGGAAATCGGATCAGGAAGGGAAAACAAAGGTGTATTTGTGGCAATGGCAGGCAATCATGATAGATTTTCTGAATGCAATTTATTCCTTTGTCATTTATTTGATTTATTTTGAATATTTGTCAGCTGACTGAGAGCCCTGTACCCTCTGAGTTTGATTGGTCCACTCTGCTGACTAGTATTAAGTCTTGGCCCATGTTTCCTGTATCTACATGTAAGGAGAGATTTGTGACAACCCTCATATATATGCTAGTGCCTCATCAAATCTTTACACTTTCTCATTACAATGGAATTCTGCTCATAACCTTATTCCCTTTTTTTGTTCCTCGTTTTGACTGTGAGAATCAGCTTTGACTGTGAGAATCCTCATCATTAAACATGCTTGATACTTGAATATGACAGATTATTTTCATCCAGTAAGAAAGAGTATTTCAGTGGGGATGAATATTGACACACAACAGCAGATCTAATTCCTATACGTATACTCCATGAACAGCCAGTGAATACAAACTCAATATAGTTGTAGCAAATAATCTCTATAACCGTACAGAAGGGCTATGACAATACATCACTAACAAACTTTTATCTATATTGTATGAAATCAATAGTGTTTCAGGAACTAGAGCACTCCCCAATGGTGCTGTTCAGATGGGCTGGTGGGGAGGTCGTATTACAGCCCAGCAGTACCCACCACCACTACCCCCCTCTGCTTCCTAAAATAGAACAGTTGGACAGAACTGTTGTCCTGCACACACAGAGCTCCATGTCGGCCCTGTCAGGGCTAACTGACTATGGAAAAGAGACGCTTTATAGAACTGACTGGATCTGCTGCCATTGGAATTCCACAGGCTGGATTTATGCAAGTTTAGTCATTATATTGTCATTATATTGTTTTGATTTATTTTGTCATGTGGTAACTTAACTTAAATGACATGTGGTCTTCAAACTAACTCCATAGCTGCTACTGTTTTCCACCACACAAAATAGTTTTAGTACAATGCTTTTGTTTCCTCTGAATATCTATTATGAAGTTGCAACAGAAGAATCCTTTGACTTCATAATCATGTGCAGTGTGTTCCTGTCGCAGGTTTTATACACCACAGGCTGCAATCAAGAAAGATTGTGCCATAGTATCGGAAACCAGACATAAAACTCATCATAGAAACTTACAACATACAAAAGTCATCGTCATGAATCCTCTCAGACAGTATTTGACTGGTGTGCTTCTGTGGCTAAGCTTGTGGTTGAAGAACTGTTTTTTGAGAGTTTGGAGAACTCTTTCAGTGCCACACACTTGGGTGGCAGTGCCACCTTTTGACACATGTGAAGGACCGCATGACCGAGAGTCAGCAGAGTGGAAAACTGATGAGGCATACCGTACCTATCACCATGGAGATGGAATCAGAACCATGGTCACAGTCCAGACCAGCACTCATGATTTCCATGTAAATAATGCTTTTATAATATTCCAATACTAAGATATCTCATCACTTCTAGATCATGAGCTGCATTAATCTAGCACTTAGATTAGCAATCAATAAATTACATTGTTGCAACAATACTTTCCAATACAGATCAAATCTAATCAATAATCATATTTGACATTGGAATAGTGCCTAACATCCCTGCCTTCTTCCTGCCTATGTTGTGTGTGTAAGGTGGACCTGGGAAGGCTTTCAGACTGCAGTGAGTACTTCCGAGCCCTATCCCAGTCCAGCATGAGGGAGACCTCTGAGAGCCTGATCCTTTTAGACCATATTCCCTCCTCCGTCTTCCACAGTCTTCTGGAATTCATCTTCAGGAGTCGTTTCAGCGTTCCTCAGGAGGAGTTGGGAGTGCACATCCAGGTGGGCAGATCTCAAATGGGACCCTGCTATTTCCCCATATTGTAGTCTAAGTAAGTTAGTTTAATCTTGTTTAAAGTCAGTGTGCTGTTGGTAGCTTGTGTATTTTGCTGTGGCTATCCTGCCTTAAGCTCAGGAACCTAGTTTCTATTGGAAGCCAGCTGTTTGAAGCCAATTGCTGTGAATTGCTGTCATCTCCAGTGGGAGGGCATGACACTATCCTGCAAGGCATTTAACCCCTGCTCACACGTGTCTCTGCCTGTCTTGCAGACATTTCTGCTTGGATGTCAGCCCACCACCTCAAGCTCAATCTTAACAAGACTGAGCTGCTCTTCCTGTGTGTGGCGAACATCACAGCGACAGCACGCTCCTGTAGATTCTTCCTTTACAACGTCAGAAGGATACATCCATTCCTCACCAGAGAAGCAGCACAACTTTTGGTCCAAACACTTGTGATCTCTCGCCTTGACTACTGCAACACACTCTTGGGCTGTCTCCCTGCCTCCACCATCAGGCCTCTGCAGCTCATCCAGAACACTGCCGCCCGTCTGGTGTTCAACCTCCCCAAATTCTCCCATGTCACTCCCCTCCTCTGCACCCTTCACTGGCTCCCAGTAGCAGCTCCCATCAGATTCAAGACCCTGGTGCTCATCTACTGGGCGGCAAAGGGAACAGCCCCTCCCTACTTGCAAGCAATGGTCAGCCCCCAAACTCCTGCCCGATCACTCCGCTCTTCCACCTCGGCTGGCCGCCTGGCACCGCCGCCTCTACGTGGATGCAGCAGCCGCACTATTCGGTCACAGCTTTTCACTGTCCTGGGACCCCGCTGGTGGAACGAGCTTCCCACTGCTGACATGACTGCAGAGTCACTACCAATCTTCTGCCGTAGATTGAAGACCCATCTCTTCAGGCTACATCTTAACGGTCCCCCCTAAAGACCTCTTCACCCCCACTAGCCCCCTGTACAAAAGAAAAAGTATTTTTTCCTTCTTCTAGCATTGTGACTGCCTATGGCCGCTGGTCCCGAGCATTGATTACTTTATCTTATGATGACTGATGGATAGATGATTCACTTGCTTAAACGAATATTTTGTATTTGTTGTAAGTCACTTTGGATAAAGGTAAATGTAACCTAATGTAGTTGAAACTTCAATGACCAAATCCTCACCATATATGGCTCTTTGAATGTTTGAAGCAGTGGTTATAACCTGACCAAACTGTCTCTCCATGACTCTAAAGGTGGGCAGCTACCTCCTGGCTGAGGCCTTCCTCTCACGGTGCCTGTCAGCCCTGACATGTGTGCTAACCCCAGACACCTGCCTGTCCTACCTGGGCCTGGCCCGGAACATCTGCTGTGCTGAGCTGCAGGAGACAGTGTTCTCCTACCTGAGCAGACACCTGCTGGAGCTGCCCCACCTCACCAGGTGTGTGAGATACATTGCTGTTCAGTATGATACAGACCCCAAACATTAATCATTATGTGTTTTGATTTGATGGCCATAAATTCCTGGTGTCCAAAGTAGCAAAAAAAACTATGTGGAAATGATGCATGAAGTTATGATTCATTGGTTAAGGTAAGGGTTAACATTAGGGTTAGTTGTCTGTGATGGAAACCACATATGTGGATGTTGTATCCTGTAGAATGAGAAGTTGTTGTGCCTCAGGTGTGTTGATGCTAGGGAGAGGGCGGAGCTGGTTCGTCTGAGGTCACAGGGTGACCTACGCCTGTGCAGCCTCAGGAAGGAGAATTTGACCACCTGGAATGACCCAGAAACAGAAGCTGCCCGTAACCTCTTCAGCCTAGAGGGGTCAGAGGTCAATGGAGACTGGTGTCCAGTCACAGAGCTCCCCTTCACAGCTGATAAGTGGTGTTTCACCACAGTGGTCCTACATAACTACCTCTACCTTATAGGGGGCTACAGGCAACGGGTGAAGAGGGGCTGGGAGTTTAAAATGGCTTCATTTAGGTATAATCCTTTCACCCATACCTGGGTCTCCACAGCTCCTCTGATCAAGGTGAGTATAAGGTACTACATTGTCTTCATGTGTTGCACATCAGATAGACAAAACACACATACAGTTTGTTACACAGAGGGTGTGTATTGTAACGACTCAAGTACTTAGTCAGAGGACTCAAATGCATGACTCGGAGACAAAAACTTAAATCCAATAGAATAGTCTTTACTATCAAAAAAGGTTCGGTACACAGGTAGGCAGTTCAAAAAGTCAGGCAGATAATCTGAAAAGGGGCAGGCAAAAAGCAAAGTCAGAAACACTATCAGAGATCAAAATAACCAGGAATACTCAACACAAGGAACAATCACTGTAACGCTTGACACAAGGTACAAAGACTATGGCACAGAGACAGTGGAACACAGACTAAATATACAGGGAAGGATGATGAGGAACAGGTGAAGCCAATCAGGGCGGGGTAGACAATCACACAGGCGGGAAACACAAAGGCAGGTGATGAAGTGTCTGAAATGAGAGACAAGGTGAGTAACACAAAAATAAACAGGAAACAATAAATGAAATAACATGAAACAAAGACAAACATAAACTAAGGAACAGGGCGGGACGCTACATGTATATGGTATATTGTTGAACGCAACAATAGCCACCATCTCTGTCCTCCACAGCACAGGAGGCATTTTAGTGCTGTGGCGTGTAATGACTGTATCTATGCTGTGGGAGGCTGGTACCTGGACTCTCTGGTGACACCTGACTCCAGTACAGCCATCTACACTGCAGTGGAACGGTACGACCTCTGGGAGGACACATGGAGGTTTGTCTTCCTGCCACAACGGGGCCATGAATAGCAGTTGGCAGCTAGTCATAGCAAACTTAGCGTTGCACAGTGATGCTGTCTTCTTGACAGACCTGAGATGCTGCCTCTTATTAGGAGCATGAATCATTGGGTGTGTGCAGGGACCGTAACCAGTGTACATTTTTTCATGCACAACCCATCTAAGGGTTCAGGAGGAATCCTTCCCCAGGAGATTTATTTCCAGATCAACTGCTTCAAGATCAACTACATACTGTATGCAATGAATGGATCTTAGATGTGTTTATTCTTTGGCAACTTTGCTATTTTGCTTTTATTTTTGCCAACTTCGATAATGCCCCTCCACCAAAATGAACAAGCTGTCTCAAAGCAAATCATTGATATCATAGGAGCTTATGAATCATTAGACAGATTTTTTCAGAATTCATTAATCTTATTTTTTTGTGGACCTTGAGCGTCTCCCTCCCTGTCTTCCCACTCCTAGGGCCTCTATTTGCACACGCACCTCCACTGGCCTCGTATGGCACTCCCTCCACTATAGCCTAACCACGTCCTTGCATTCATATCGCCCTCACAAAATTCTGCTTGTAGAAGAGAAGCAAGCTTATAGCCTACATCATGCTGAAATAGTCTACCAAAACATCTTTAAAATCCTGAAAAGGCCTATAATACAATATAGCCTGTCATTACTGATGGGGAAATGTGTGGAGAAAGTGCCACTGCGTTATTGAGAAACTCGGCTGTTGCGCAGCATTGTTGATGCAAACTTGCGCTATTTGTGGGCAGGTGAAAGTGCAAGAGAGAGAGAGAGAAAGACAGACACAGAGAGAGGGAAATGTGCTCATTGAAAAGCATGATAAAGCAAGTTGTAAAATTCACCATTTTGATCACAAACTAGACAATTTGAATACAGTAAAACTGAAATACAGAGATCATGACCTTGGTATCCTCAATGGTAGTTATGGCCCTGGGTGTGTGCTCTCTGCTCTAGGTTTGTCTCCTCACTGCCCCTCACTGACTTCCAGTTCACCATGTCCCTGTCCTATGACATCCCCCTGGCCACCAGCCTGGGACACTGCCTCTACATCCTCGGGAACATCCAGAGAACCGGGGAGAAACTGGTTCTGCAGTATGACACCGGACAAGGTAAAGCCGGGCAGACTTTATTAAGGAATAATGTATACGCTGGCTGAAGGAAGTGCACCCAAGTGTCGAAAGTAAAGCTTCCATTCCCTCAGATCCCCAACCGCTTGTGTGCTCCCTCTCCTAGACTCCTGGTTGGAGCTGCTCCCTACCCTGACCAGGGCCGACGCAGACATCCCCAGCCTGTACTTCCTGGGCGCCACAGACAAGCTGTTTGTGATTGGAGGGAACAACTCAGAGAACGTGGTGACGTCATTCTGTGTGGAGTCTCGGCAGTGGGAACAGGTGAGAATCCAGATAGAGGTAAAGGAGGATTAGACAGTGATGTCCTTAAAGCTTTAACAAAAAGTCACATTGAACACCTAATGAATGAAACTGAATAAATTAGTCCCCATGTAAGTAAGCCCACTTCCTGATTGCTTTTCTGACATAATGGCTTTCCAATATCTCTATTCCATTCTAGGTGCGTGGGGCTGAGAAGGTGGCATTGGCAGGGCAGGGAACAATACTGGGTGACCAGGTGTATATGCCGGGGATAGAGCACAATTCTGTGGTAAAGCTGGACCTCCACTCACTCTCCCTCAGCGTTCTCCCTCCTCTCCCCATCGCCACACGCTACGAAGCCCTCTTCCACCTTCACTTCTGACGTATCTCACATGAATAAATCTATCAATCAATTAATCAATCTTTGCTGCTGTCATTTTGGCTCTTATTGGAGTTTAGGCCAGGGTTGTGTTGTTAAGCACTTTATGAATGCAGACTCAACCTCAAGATGGAACTCTACTACATGAAGACTCATGTAGTTCTGAGGCCTCCTTTGGAGGTCTGGAGAATTTTAGATTAGCTGATCTGGCTTGGATTGAACTGGAAGGAGCGCTGGGAAAATGTGCTTGCAATTTCATTGGATGTTACATTCCAAGAACCCTTCCCCCACATGCCTGTAGAATGGTTAGCCTACTTGTTGTTTATGTGCGTCATCTTTTCCGACCGGGTAGGACTATTTTGCAGTTTGCAACATTAAAGACAATGTAAATAAACCATAAGCCAAACAGAAGGAAAAACTGAGTTCTGTTATTTTGAAGCTCTGCCCAAGTAAGGTACTGTATTTGATTAGTTTGATGTATTGCAAGGCGTCCTTTGACTTTCCAATAGAGGACAACTCACTGGCTGTGGTGGTCTTACATACTCTGGACTTCTATTCGGCCAGATCTCAGTTTCTTAAATGTGTTTTCCCACAGATTGACATAAAGTATAGTCAATACAGCAGGAAGAATCTGATTGGTTTAGGGCAGAACAAATCCGATTGGTTTCTAAAATGTTAACAGATGCACAACTTTTGAAAACACAATTAACACATACAATTGGTCTCCTACCTTGAGTAAAATAGCAAGCTAGCAGCAACATGCTAAGCTAATCATAGCAAACTAGCTAGCTAAGCATTTAGCAACAGCTACTCATGTTGAATTACGAAATAGAGCCAGCTAGTTTGGTGTCAAATATACAAATAAGTCAGCTAACATGTATTTTGATTGAATATAGTTGAATAAGCTATATAAACATACAAATTGGAATGGACTATTATTAGTAGTAATTTTTTTAAACCTTTATTTATCCAGGTTAGTTTCATTGAGATAAAATCTATTTTTCAAGAGAGACCTGGTCCAAGACAGCAACCAAGGAAAACAATATTTCAGACAATTCATAAACGATGACACCAACGATGGCTATGGCTATACATCACTGACAAACTTTTATCTATATTGTATGAAATCAATGGTGTTTCAGGAACTAGAGCACTCCCCAATGGTGCTGTTCAGATGGGCTGGTGGGGAGGTCGTATTACAGCCCAGCAGTACCCACCATCACTACCCCCCTCTGCTTCCTAAAATAGAACAGTTGGACAGAACTGTTGTCCTGCACACACAGAGCTCCATGTCGGCCCTGTCAGGGCTAACTGACTATGGAAAAGAGACGCTTTATAGAACTGACTGGATCTGCTGCCATTGGAATTCCACAGGCTGGATTTATGCAAGTTTAGAATGTCATTATATTGTTTCACTTTTGTCGTGTGTTTGATGATATCATTGGCATGTGGTTTTCAAGCTAACTCCACAGCTGCTGCCGTTGAACTGTTTGTTTAACTTATCAGACACGTGACTTTGATATGGCTGGATAGAAGTAGTCATTTGGAGAAGTGTCAAATGGAGAAGTGTTGCTTGGACTAGGGTATCTGCTCAGTAATCTAGTATTCCATCACACAGGATATTTTGAGTACAATGCATTTGTTTCCTCTTTAGTTGAACTATCTACTATGAGGTTGCTACAGCAGAATACTTTGAGTTCATTATCATGTGCAGCGTGCACCTCTAGTAGGTTGTAGGATTTACTTACACACAGATAAAAAAAAAAATCATCATAGAAACATACAACATACAAAAGTCATCATCATGAATCCTCTCAGACAGTATTTGACTGGTGTGCTTCTGTGGCTAAGCTTGTGGTTGAAGAACTGTTTTTTGAGAGTTTGGAGAACTCTTTCAGTGCCACACACTTGGGTGGCAGTGCCACCTTTTGACACATGTGAAGGACCGCATGACCGAGAGTCAGCAGAGTGGAAAACCGATGAGGCATACCGTACCTATCACCATGGAGATGGAATCAGAACCATGGTCACAGTCCAGACCAGCACTCATGATTTCCATGTAAATAATGCTTTTATAATATTCCAATACTAAGATATCTCATCACTTCTAGATCATGAGCTGCATTAATCTAGCTTTCCAATACAGATCAAATCTAATCAATAATCATATTTGACATTGGAATAGTGCCTAACATCCCTGCCTTCTTCCTGCCTATGTTGTGTGTGTAAGGTGGACCTGGGAAGGCTTTCAGACTGCAGTGAGTACTTCCGAGCCCTATCCCAGTCCAGCATGAGGGAGACCTCTGAGAGCCTGATCCTTTTAGACCATATTCCCTCCTCTGTCTTCCACAGTCTTCTGGAATTCATCTTCAGGAGTCGTTTCAGCATTCCTCAGGAGGAGTTGGGAGTGCACATCCAGGTGGGCAGATCTCAAATGGGACCCTGCTATTCCCCCATATTCTAGTTGAATTATTGTTGAGTTGTACTCTTGTTTGAACCAGTGGTTATAACCTGACCAAACTGTCTCTCCATGACTCTAAAGGTGGGCAGCTACCTCCTGGCTGAGGCCTTCCTCTCACGGTGCCTGTCAGCCCTGACACGTGTGCTAACCCCAGACACCTGCCTGTCCTACCTGGACCTGGCCCGGAACATCTGCTGTGCTGAGCTGCAGGAGACAGTGTTCTCCTACCTGAGCAGACACCTGCTGGAGCTGCCCCACCTCACCAGGTGTGTGAGATAAATTGCTGTTCAGTATGATACAGACCCCAAACATTAATCATTATGTGTTTTGATTTGATGGCCATAAATTCCTGGTGTCCAAAGTAGCAAAAAAAAACTATGTGGAAATGATGCATGAAGTTATGATTCATTGGTTAAGGTAAGGGTTAACATTAGGGTTAGTCGTCTGTGATGGATACCACATATGTGGATGTTGTATCCTGTAGAATGAGAAGTTGTTGTGCCTCAGGTGTGTTGATGCTAGGGAGAGGGCGGAGCTGGTTCGTCTGAGGTCACAGGGTGACCTACGCCTGTGCAGCCTCAGGAAGGAGAATTTGACCACCTGGAATGACCCGGAAACAGAAGCCGCCCGTAACCTCTTCAGCCTAGAGGGGTCAGAGGTCAATGGAGACTGGTGTCCAGTCACAGAGCTCCCCTTCACAGCTGATAAATGGTGTTTCACCACAGTGGTCCTACATAACTACCTCTACCTTATAGGGGGCTACAGGCAACAGGTGAAGAAGGGCTGGGAGTTTAAAATGGCTTCATTTAGGTATAATCCCTTCACCCATATCTGGATCTCCACAGCTCCTCTGATCAAGGTGTGTTTAAGGTACTGTACTGTATGTTTGTACTGTACTTTTGTCGCGCATCAAAAAAACAAAAGACACATACTGTTCAGTTTGTTACACAGATTGTGGGTGGTTATACTGTTGAACTCTGTGTCCTCCACG
This sequence comes from Argentina silus, assembly GCF_951799395.1. Classification (NCBI taxonomy): domain Eukaryota; kingdom Metazoa; phylum Chordata; class Actinopteri; order Argentiniformes; family Argentinidae; genus Argentina; species Argentina silus. The sequence continues at coordinate 13,421,234 of NC_139657.1, forward strand.
GTACAGGAGGCATTTTAGGGCTGTGGCGTGTGATGGCTGTATCTATGCTGTGGGTGACTGGTACCTGGACTCTCTGGTGACACCTGACTCCAGAACAGCCATCGACACTGCAGTGGAATGCTATGACCCCTGGGAGGACACATGGAGGTTTGTCTTCCTTCCACGACAGCCATGAATAGCAGATGGCAGCTGCACTGTGATGCTGTCTTCATGACAGACCTGAAATGTTGCTGTAATAAGGAGCATAAATCAGTGTTTGGGAGCTTGAATCAGTGGTGTGTGCTCTCTGCTCTAGGTTTGTCTCCTCACTGCCCCTCACTGACTTCCAGTTCACCATGTCCCTGTCCTATGACATCCCCCTGGCCACCAGTCTGGGACACTGCCTCTACATCCTCGGGGACATCCAGAGAACCGGGGAGAAACTGGTTCTGCAGTATGACACCAGACAAGGTAAAGCCGGGCAGACTTTATTAAGGAATAATGTATACGCTGGCTGAAGGAAGTGCACCCAGGTGTCGAAAGTAAAGCTTCCATTCCCTCAGATCCCCAACCGCTTGTGTGCTCCCTCTCCTAGACTCCTGGTTGGAGCTGCTCCCTACCCTGACCAGGGCCGACGCAGACATCCCCAGCCTGTACTTCCTGGGCGCCACAGACAAGCTGTTTGTGATTGGAGGGAACAACTCAGAGAACGCGGTGACGTCATTCTGTGTGGAGTCTCGGCAGTGGGAACAGGTGAGAATCCAGATAGAGATAAAGGAGGATTAGACAGTGATCCTTGACAAAAAGTCACATTGAACACCTAATGAATGAAACTGAAGAAGTTAGTCCTTGTGTGTAAGTAAGCCCACTTCCTGACATAATCGCTTTCCAATATTTATATTCTGTTCTAGGTGCGTGGGGCTGAGAAGGTGGCGTTAGCAGGCCAGGGAACAGTACTGGGTGACCAGGTGTATATGCCGGACATAGAGCACAATTCTGTGGTAAAGCTGGACCTCCACTCACTCTCCCTCAGCGTTCTCCCTCCTCTCCCCATCTCCACACGCTACGAAGCCCTCTTCCACCTTCACTTCTGACGTACCTCACATTAATAAATCAATCAATCTTTGCTGCTGTCATTTTGGCTTGCTCTTATTGGAGTTTAGGCCATGGTTGTGTTGTTAAGCACTTTGTGACTTTTTGAGGACAACTCAGTAGCTGTGCTGGTCTTCTATTTGGCCAGATCTCAGTTTCTTGGACAGGTTTTCCTCAAGTTTGCCCCCTACCTGATGGGTTAGTCCTGTTACCGTTAACACTACGTGACAAATACATTTGAAAAGACTAACCTGAGACTAACTTGAGAGAAAAGCAGACAGTCAGTGACTCTTTAACAGGTGGAGTGACACGACAACTGATCACAGTGTGGGTTGTTACATAACATGGCCATTATGATAACAACTTGCCATGGTATGAATTTACAGTTTCACCGTCTTGACAGTTTTAAAAAATATATATATATTTTTTTTTTTATTACTGTCAAGACATTGATATCAGATATTGTAGAGGTGGACTGTATGGATTTGAGTGCTGAATGGTCTAGTGTAGAGTTCTGCTGGCACGTGAGGTTAGAGTTGAGCTCTGGATGGTGTCCGGTTTCAGAGAGAGAAGCCTGGGAAAGGAGAGAGAGAGAGAGAGTCAGCTGGAGGAAGTACAGAGGGAGAAAGGGGGGGAGTGAGGGGTGGAGGGAGGCAAAAAGCATAGCGGGTAGCTTTGCTCTCAGTACCTGAGCAAAACCGCTTCAAGGGCATTTGAGTCACACACAGAGCAGACACAAGCCCTTGTGCAGAGGAATTCCTCTGACACATTAAGAGAAACCTTTCATCTCAACTCACCAAGGCTCAACTGAATCTGGTTGCAAATAGGTAAGTCATTATTGTGAATGTTTGGTTGTGATAGACTAGAGTTAAATACAAACTTGAACTCAGTTTGACATAGGTATGGTTTGTTTTTGGTCCTCCTGTGTAATGGTGTCACTCTTAATACATGTGTGCTTTGGGAATCAGTCTCATGTCTGACAGGAAAATTATGTTCTGCCATATCATTGTGTTAATATCACAAACATTTGATTTTGTATTTTTGATTGTAAAACTAAATGAAGTGAAGGACTATCTAACACTTCTCTGACCACCTAGTCTACAGTCACATATGGCCAATGATCAGAGTGATCTCTATGGGAAGAATAATAAAATATCCCCCCATAATAATTCGTCATACAAAAAGTTAATCAATGTAGTCAATGGAGAACCTCATCATGCTCATCATAGTCTGCAGTGTTTATATTTTTAAACCCATCCTACTTCTGAGCGCATGCTTCACCGGCACACCGCTATATCTGGCGTTTCAACTTTGGCCCACTTGGCAACTCCAGTCATATGGAAAAAGAAATTCAAGATCAACGTGTCATCCGGGCCACAACATAAACTGACTTAACCTCCAAACATTCCGTTTAGGTAGACTGACACGGCCTACATATGTACATTGGCCAAATGCACGCTTTAAACTATAATCGTAGGGTTTCCTTGATTGGAGATATAGCCTGGCTAGCAGGAATTTATGACATTATCATATGTATGATATTTATGAATCTATCGTAGGTATACGTTATCGCCTTTACCAGAGGTTAATAAAGGACTTTTAATAAATGTGTTTATCTTTGGACTTGGATTGGAGAGGAACCGTTATTTAACGGCATTCATTCACTCATTGCGCGAGGGCAAACATTTGAAATCCGTCACCGACTTAATATAGCCTAGCACTGCAGCTCAGCAGAACAGCTCTACCCCCTCTCTGACCCTCTCCGACCCTCTCCCTCTGTGTCTGTTATAGCAGTTTATAATCTACGTTACCGAATGGCGGAGGCGCATCAGGCGGTGGGCTTCCAGTTTACCGTGACCCCCGACGGTATCGACCTTCACTTGAGCCGAGAAGTTCTCAAACACATCTACTTGTTGGGAGTGACGTCATGGAGGAAGCGCGCCATAAGGTTCAAGGTTGGCCTACGCTTAGTTAAAGTTGCCTAGCCTTCTGTTTGATAATAATAATAATAATAATAATAATAATAATAATAATAATAATAATAATAATAATCAACCACAAATGTGAACCTTGATCTTAGCTTAGGATTTGGAAAACTGGTCCCTGTCTGAACAGTTGGCCTCCTTCAAAACTCACTTTCTTTCCCCCAGAATGGCATATTAACAGGGGTGTACCCTGCCAGTCCATCCAGTTGGCTGATTGTTGTGATCGCCATCATGAGCACCATGTATGCCCGGATAGACCCATCACTGGGTATGATAGACAGCATCAAGAGGACCTTGCCTGTTAGGTCAGAAAGCCCTTACTTATTTGGAATGTAGTTTCCCTGTTGATACTGCTCACTGTCATGTGGGGGTGGTAGGGGGTTATTTTTGTATATATACAACCTAACTGTGTAACAACTTGTTCTCCTGATAGATAAACACAATTCATTAGATACGGTTGCAAGCTTTAAGATGGATTGGTAGGCCTAATAGTTATACAGTAATTCCATCAATTACTGCATTTTATATCATGTGATTCCTACTGATGAAGTAGCCTACTGTACCTGGGATATTTGTTGAGTTTTAATTGCAGGTCTACCTTGGTTTGTTGGCACGTTGTCATATACACTGCATATTTTTACATAAGGACTTTTCTTTCCTCTGTTTTTAGCTTTTATGAATGATATGGATAAATGTAACCACCTGTTGTTATGTCTCTCCTGTCTGCAGTGGCTATATGACAGTGCAGACCCAGACAGTGTTGAGTGTCATCCTGTTTGCCACTGGTCTGTGGCTGTCCTTCATTTTCCTCCTGAGGTACATGCTCAAAGTCCTGCTTTCCTACCATGGATGGATGTTTGAGTCCCATGGGAAGATGAGCTACTCCACCAAGCTGTGGCTGGTGAGTCTGTCTGTCTGTCTGTCTGTCTGTCTGTCTGTCTGTCTGTCTGTCTGTCTGTCTGTTTGTTTAGACTGGTGTCTGTCAGCCATGCAGTAAATTTCTCTTCTCGCTGTTGTTGTTATTTGTTTTTCCTCAGTGCCTGGTGAAGATGTTCTCTGGGCGCAGGCCCCTCCTCTACAGCTTCCAGGCCTCATTACCCAGACTTCCCGTACCCAGCGTAGATGATACCATCAAGAGGGTGAGTGAGAGAGAGAGGGGGGGGGCTGCGGGGGGGGGGGGGGGGGGGGGGGGGGGGCTGATGATGAGATGATGATTTCTCAGCGTGTCATTTAGTCCCACCTCAGTTGAGGCCATGTCGTTGTCACATTAGACCCGCCTTTTATCCTCACAGCACCCTTCTCATCCCACAGTACCTGGAGTCAGTTCGCCCTCTGTTGGATGATGAGCAGTACAAACAGATGGAGATTGTGGCTAACGACTTTAAAAAAGACCAAGCACCGAAACTCCAGAAATACCTTGTCCTCAAATCCTGGTGGGCAACGAATTACGTACGTATTCCCAGAGGAGGGGTGATCTTTCCTGAAACAGAATTCCTGATGTGATACCATAGACCTATGTTCATCATTGACCTCCCCACAAGGCAATATACACATTTTTTCTGATTGTTGTTGGTGTGATCATATAGTGTAAGGATTGATTTTAACAGATAGTTGTATCTGTGACAGGTAAGCGATTGGTGGGAGGAGTACATCTACCTGAAAGGCAGGAGCCCTATTATGGTTAACAGTAACTTCTATGCCATGGTAAGAGTTGCCCCCAGGCTGTAACTAATTATACATTAATTATACATAGATGTTGCCATTGTGTAATGTTGTATAACATTGTATGAAATGTTGCATATTGTAACACACTTATTAGTGTGTGTGTGTGTGTGTGTGTGTGTGTGTGTGTGTGTAGGACTTATTGTATGTGACACCAACACACAGACAAGCAGCGCGGGCAGGGAATGTGGTTCATGCCATGCTGCAGTACAGACGCAAACTAGAGCGAGGAGAACATGCACCGGTAATGACAACTCTCTTCCTCCTCTCTCTTCCTCCTCTGTGCCCCTCTCTGTTCCTCCCATCTCCAACTCCCCTCATCCCTATTCTCCCCTCTCTGAGCCTCTCAAATCACTCTGGTCTCTCCCCTCCCTCTGTACTCCTGAGATCATTCTGGTTCCTCTGCCCTTCATCCAGTTGACCCTCCTCCCTCTGCTCTGTCTCTCTACATCCTAGAATAAACCATCTCCTTTTCTCTTTTTGTCTCTCTTTCTCTCAGCTGAGGGCCCTTGGGATCGTGCCCATGTGTTCCTATCAGATGGAGAGGATGTTCAACACTACACGCATCCCTGGCATAGAGACAGGTGAGCAGTGTGTGTGTGTGTGTGTGTGTCTGTCTGTCTGTCTGTCTGTCTGTCTGTCTGTCTGTCTGTCTGTCTGTCTGTCTGTCTGTCTGTGTGTGTGTGTGCGTGCGCGTATGTTTGTTACCTTATGGTCAGACTACCTCATTCTCCTCATCCCCTCCACATCCAGACTTTGTTCAGCACCTGAATGACCGTAAGCACCTTGTGGTGTACCATAAGGGCAGGTTCTTCAAAGTGTGGCTGTACCATGGGGGGCGCCACCTCTGGCCCTGCGAGCTAGAGACCCAGTTCCAGAGGATCCTCAACGACACCACAGAACCCCAGCCTGGAGAGCTGAAATTGGCTGCCCTGACAGCAGGAAACAGGTACACACACACACACACACACACACACACACACACACACATACACACACACACACACACACACACACACACACACACACACACACACAAAAACACAAACACACACATACACACATTGGTGCCAAAATGAACAACTCCTCCTTCCCCCAAGAGTCCCATGGGCGAAGGCGCGTCTCAAGTATTTCGGCCAGGGCGCTAACAAAGCCTCGCTCGAAGCCATCGAGACCTCCTCCTTCTTCCTGACGCTGGATGACGAGTCGCATGGTTACAATCCAGAGAAACTGGGATCACTGGACCTGTATGCTAAGTCTCTGCTGCACGGGAAGTGTTACGACAGGTAGGACCGTCTAAAACACCCAGACGAAGCGTTGAGTGTGGAATCTGATGATCTAGCATAGAATTCGAATGATACGGAAATTTCTCTCTTTGAGGTGGTTTGACAAGTCTTTCACCCTGATCGCCTATGAGAATGGAAAAGTTGGAGTGAACGCAGAACACTCCTGGGCGGATGCACCCATCGTAGGGCACATGTGGGAGGTAATGATAGTCAAACAGTCAAAAGTATTAAACTAGTATAAAACTAGTATTAAAAAAACACAGCACATGACATGATGTGAAACATGGTGGGATGGTGCCGACAATATATTGTGTGATTTGCATATTGAATAGTATCTGTGACACTGAATAAAAGAAGCATGATGATAAGATTCTATGTTTTAATAAAAGCACTACCGGTCTATAAAGGTGTGGACAGCTCCCTAGTTTTGAGAAAGGATAACAGGTGCTATGCTTTTTTTTTGCAGTACGTCTTAGCAACGGACTGCTTCCATCTTGGCTACACGGAGGAGGGACACTGCAAGGGTGATGTCAACAAGGGCCTGCCTCCCCCCACTAAACTGCAGTGGGACATTCCGGTGGCGGTAAGGCCTCTGATTCATTTGGAATAGCCCCGGTCTTTACCATGAAGTGCTGAACACTTTATTCTACATGGGTCTCAGCCCATGAGTGTTCACCCTCTGTAGTCTCTCTGTCATTTGTCTGTTCTGGTCTCTCTCTGTCCTCTCTCTGACCTCTCTCTGTCCTCTCTCTGACCTCTCTCTCTGGTCTCTCCTCCCACACAGTGCCAGGAGATCATTGAAGGCTCCTACATGATTGCTAAGGAGATAGCTGACGATGTAGACTTCCATGGCTGTCTGTTTGATGAGTTTGGGAAAGGCCTGATCAAGAAATGCAGGACCAGCCCTGATGCCTTCATCCAGATAGCACTGCAGCTGGCACAGTTCAGGGTACGACTGCCATGGGCCGTCCTCCCGTTTATGGGATTAGGAGTATAATACAGTATATCAAAGTTAATTTTTTTAACATGAATCATGAAGTTAAAGCATTCAATCTCAAGTCAAGGTGTTGTTCATATGGTGAAACTCTGACCAAATGTGTGTTGTGTGTCTGTCTGGATTACAGGATAAGGGAGAGTTTTGTCTGACGTACGAGGCGTCCATGACTCGTATGTTCCGTGAGGGGCGGACAGAGACAGTGCGTTCCTGCACCTTTGAGTCCACAGCCTTCGTCAGAGCCATGGAGGACAAGAGCACAACAGTGAGCTCGGCACACACACACACGCACACACACACACACACACACACACACACACATACACACACACCACACCACACAACACGCACCACACACACACCACACACACACCACACACACACCAGACACACACATGCACAGACTTTGAACATAGTTGATAGTTCAAAGAGGTGTGGGTGTCATAACAATAACAACAGTATGAGTGAAGGTCATTCGACTGCCTCGTTTTGATACACACTATCAGTAGATGACATGGTGTAACTCTGCCAGCAAGCAGGTTAGGCCACTCTGTCCCTGGGAACTGGGTCACCAAGACCATCTACCAGCTCGTGTGTTCTTGTACTCTGTACTCTGACCTGGTCAGCTGAGGACGACCATTGGCTCCAGAGCTAGAGTTTCTAGGAATGTGTTATTCCCTTTAATCCTATCAAGGGAGCTTTTCCTTGGTACTGTTGCCTTGTACTACCTTGAAACTTGAAACGTGATTGACTTGGTCGGACACAGGTTGTGATCGGGTCGGGTGGGTTGTTGTTGTTGTCTTTGTGAACAGAGCTCTCAGAGACTGGACCTGTTCCGGAAGGCAGCGGACAAGCACCAGAACATGTACCGTCTGGCTATGACCGGCTCTGGTATCGACCGACACCTCTTCTGTCTGTATGTCATGTCCAAATACCTGGGCATCGACTCGCCATTCCTCAAACAGGTCAGTTCGCCACCATAGTGATATCATGGTGAAATAGTGTACTTGCCCCCCTCTGATGTGATGATGCCTACCAAGTGGCCTTCATTTCTTACCAATCTTCTCTTTCCCTCTCTCCCTATCTCCCTACCTCCTACCTCCTACCTCCCCCCCCCCCTGTAGGTTCTGTCTGAGCCCTGGAGGTTGTCCACCAGTCAGACTCCTCAGCAGCAGCTCAACTTGGTTGACATCAATAAGTTCCCCCAATATGTTGGTGCTGGAGGGGGGTTCGGCCCAGTGAGTTCTCACACACACACACACACACACACACACACACACACACACACACACACACACACACACACACACACACACACACACACACACACACACACACACACACACACACACACACACACACACACACACACACACACACACACACAGTACTACAGTGATCCTGTCTCTAGGGTAGTTCAGTAATGGTGCTTTCCTGCTCCCCCAGGTGGCCGATGATGGCTATGGTGTCTCCTACATCATCGTGGGAGAGAACCTCATCACATTCCACATCTCCAGCAAGTTCTCCAGCCCCGAGACAGTGAGGAGTAACACTTAATCAAATAAAAAGAACCACAGACTATATCACTTACATACCACCTTTATTCCACAAGATGTGGATGTTCATCAGCTTCCTGCCTTATGTGATGTCCCGTCCTCCCCCTCTTTCTCTCTTTTCTTTTCCATCCTCTCTGTCTCTCCCTGTCCTCTTGTTCCATCTCTGCTCTCTCTTTCTCTCTGCAGGACTCATACCGCTTTGGACAGAACATCCGCCAGGCCATGCTGGACATCCAAGGGCTTTTCAACCAAACGGACAAAAAGGAAAAGAAGAAAGAGATTTGAGGAAAATCTGTTAGACAGACAAACTGCAGCGCAGGGAACTCTCTCTAAACAGCCTCAGTGCAAGTCTCAGGCATATTCTCTGCTGCATGACTTTTGGAAAGTGTTACAACTGAGTAGCAGAGCTAGGTTTGTTTATCTAGTATGCCACTCAAAAGGTTTATCCTCTTAAACAGGAGGACATCTATCACAGTCACTATTTAACTATTTATTTAAAACACTGATGAAATGGCAGTGAACTGTAACGGCGGGCATAGTGTTTAATGTAATTGAACGCCAGCAACAGTTGACTTTTAAGACAATAGTTCAACGGACTTAGAACAAAGTATAATTATCGTCTAATGAAGACATTCAGCTGCTTCGTTTATAGACTGCTACAAGGTTGTTCCTTATTGTAATATGTGCATATGTACACTTGTAAATAACCCTATTTAGCCATTTTATAGTATTGTAATATATAATTGCTTATCTGAAATTGTTAACTTGTTACATTCTTGTGTATGTATGTACTAACAGTATAACATAGAGTATTATAATAAACTGTGTTGACGATGATTTTCAATGTAATCTACAGAACCTTAAAAACCGCTCCCTAGTTTACAGTTGATCAAACCTGCCTTCGCAATCTTTAGCAATTTCAATCTGTTCATGATACACTATTGAATCACAGATTTGTATATCATTGACAATACATAAATCATTGGGTTGATGAACATCTAAAAAAATAAAAAAATAAACAAGACAGAAGAAAAGACAAACTATTTCACTGTAAGAGAGGATCCAGTTTTATTTCTGCTTGGGAAGAAGTGCCATACCACCCATTTATGGTAACCAGACATTTCAAAAGGCCATACATCTGGTGACAGTAGAAATGGCTTGTAACCCCACCCATGATGAAAAAACAGAAGAGATTTATTGGGGATCAATATATTCATCAATCAATATATTCATCAACAACAGTGTTGGAAGATCGCCGTGTGCACATTATATCTAACTTTTAGTAGGAGTACAGACCAATTCTATTGAACCTTGAGAGGTATAAGGGAATTGTGTGGGTACGGAGAAGGGGATATAGAACCACTCCATGAAACAGACACATGGATGCATACCTGTACTGTACGTCTCTTTTTATGATGAAGACTGTCAGAGCATCTCACAGGTAATCCATTTGAATGCATCGACTGGTGCAGTGCTCAAACAAGTCAGAAACTATTAGTATTACTAAAAAGTAATATGACTGATCTCAAGATACCTGCTTCCTGAGAAGGACCAGGGCTTTCATTTAGCATTTACAATATGATAGCATGGAGGTACACAGCTCTCCAAAGCCTACTCTGTGGAATCAGAGACATGAGACTCAGTCGACTGAACTTGTAATGAATAAATATAATTCTACTCACTTGCAAGTTCTGTACAACATTATTAATAGGAGGAGTCAAATTGGAACAGTGGGCAAATGAGAAAACTCTATATAATTGATTTATTTGTTGGGGAAAAATACAAAAAGTGAAAGTAAAAAAGCAAACCTTATATGTTCATACTTCTCCTCATCAAAGCACCTTTCCATTAATCATTCAAGGCATCAGTTACAGCTTTGAAGTAGAACGAGGCTTTAAACTGTACACATAGTGAACGGACAAACAAAAACGCTATCTCGCAATCCATCGGTTACACGTGCTTGTTGAGGGTACCCTTTAAAAAGAGCCCAAGAGGCAATAGACATCAGGATTCTCCTAAAGATTCAAAATGAATCAACAGTTTTGGATAATCATCTATCATCATCATCATCATCATCATCATCATCACTATCATATTCTTTAACCAGAAGTTGCCTGCCCATAAGGTGCATCTTCAGTTAACGTAACAGAATACAACAGACACAAAAGGCAAATGTATTTTTACTTTTGTTCTATTCTTAAGGTTTTGTTTTTAAAGTGAGTCCACTGTGAAGCCCTGCCCATAAGGCCATTGTCTGGAGCAGGTTCAGATACACATCAACCCAGTAATTCCTGTATATATATATATATATATATATATATATATACTTGTATACTTGTACACACTCTAGGATGGTTTCTAGAATATGCATCTTAAAAAAAAAAACTCGTCCGAGTTCTGTGGTTTCTGGTCTGCGTTGCAGTGGGGAAGGATTAGGAGGTGGCGCCAGGGGTGGGGTTGACATTCTGGTTGGAGATTTGAGGGGCCACCTCTATGATCCGAGGTTTGTCGATGATTCGGGCAGTGCGGTTTCCTTTCTCCACGATGCCGATGATCCACGCCTGGTGACCCTCGCCGTATTTGGGTGATTTGATCTCAGCACAGAAACGAGCAGCTTGTTCCCGAGGCAGACAGATCAACAGACCTCCTGCAGATGGAGAGAGAGAGAGAGAGAGAGAGAGAGTGAGTAAGTCAGACAAACAGAAAAAGACACAAAACACAAAAAGAGACACACCTACACACACATACACACACACACCTGATGTCTCGGGGCAGGTGCCGTGCATGAGTCCGAACATGTTTCCGCAGGCCTTGGACACAGCGGCCATCTTGGCGAGCACAGGGAGGTTGTGGATGACAAACGACACCTCGCTCCGCTGTTGCCGTGCCAACGTCTGGGCGTGACCCAGGATTCCGAACCCGGTGATGTCAGTCGCCGCGTGCGCGTTAAAAGTGTGCATCAGACCCGCCGCTATGGGGGGAGAGAGGGTCTTTAATGAAGAACACGCTACTGGAATCATCACCATATTAACATTATCAGGACGCTTTAAAACACAGCAAAAAACAATGTAATAATAATGTGTGTGTGTGTGTGTGTACCTGTCCTGTTGAGCCTGGCCATGTTCATCATGGCCTCCTGATAGGCCAACTCTACATCCTCTTGAGTCACCACCAGCTTGATCTTATTCCACTTCTCAGGCTGAGCGACACAGAGACGGACACACACAGGGACAGAGAGAGAAGGATGAGGGGGGGAATTCTCCTTTCTAAAAAGTCTCTTTTGGGAGTGAATACTGAGGTGAGACCTGTTCAAACCCCAGGTCAGACTTACTATGTCCAGCCACTGGTGCACTGCAACGGCCACCTGAGTCCCCAAAGGCTTGGTCAGCACCAACACATCCCCCGGCACTGCGTTGTCTGGCCTGTCAGACAGACACAGTCACAGCAGAGACACCGTCACATCACTATGACTAGCATTAGCATCACAAAAAAAAAAAAAACACATCTGTCATACGATCAAAACAGTCGCGATATCAAAACACTTCACATGATTGAAAAGGAGAGAGGAAAAAGGAGAACACAGAGGGGAAAAATCTGAAAGAGAAGGGGGAAAAAATAAGCCTGTCATAAAGGAAGCCGTTCTTACATGATGAACTCGTTGGGCTGGCACACGGTCGTCGCTACGCCCCCCAGGACCACCCAGGGGTTAAGGACCGTCTGCCCGCCTGTCACAGACGTGCCCGCTTCCTCCGACGCGTCTTTGAACCCCTGGATGATCAACGGCATCACTTTGTCCCGCTCCTAGCAGGGGAGGAAGGAGAGGGGGGAGAGAGAGAGAGGGGGCGGGGGGGATACACTATCATAATCATTCTATATCAACATTTGTCTTGTATTGATGTGTGGCATATCCAGGGGCTTTAATGCTTGACTGTGGATCCTAATAAAGCAGACTTATTACAAATATTGAAGTTCATGTGTGTTGCCATTGCATTTTACCTTGTCTGACAGTTTGTTGCTGACCCCCAGTAGCATTAGCATGTTGTCACATTCTGTTACTCCCATGGCATATAGGTCACTTAAAACGTTGGCACATGCGATTCGCCCCTGCCGAGAAGAAGCAGAGATTTCAAAATCAATCCCATTACAATTCTACCATGTAACTTCTAAGTAAATACAACGTAATTTCTGGCCCGTAAAATCATTTTAAAGTGATTAGGGTAAATAAAATGTAGTGTTATTGTTATATAGGGAGAGGGGACACACACCATCATGTAGGGGTCATCCACTATGGGGTAAATGTAGTCTGTTGTCTGGACGAGCGAAAGGCCTCCGTGTCTGAGGGGTATCACACAAGTGTCCATTCCGATGCCTGCGCAAAACACATTTAGATTGATCAATTGTGTATCTTCCTCTAAAAGTGTTATAATCAATAATTACTACAGTATAATCGATAAATACTTAAATAAATACATAAATAAGTACATATGTGTGTGTTTGAGGCAGGACATACCCAGCCTGGGCATTACTGCACCAAGGAACTGTTCATCCTCCTGGTAGTGGTTCTCCTGCAGGGATTCCAGAAGTTTCTGTAGTACGTCCTGGGGCACCTAGATGGTCATGATAACAACAATCAGAACAATCCTCCCAAGCGTAGCCCCAAGCCATAGCATCAGACAGAGCAGGTGTATGGTGAAACTCAATAATCCACAATATAATATTCTTGTTTTCTCATTCTTCTCCTATGAAATGTGACATTTCTGCCCCAGTGGCCTTTATCAGATTATGATAATGTAGCTCCCACCCACCTTGCAGCCCGTGCCCTTGAGCTCAGTGAAGCGTGTGAGTCTAAAGCTTTTGTCCAGCTCATAGCTCTCTGGGTTAAACGACTCCCTCACAGACATGGCTGGAGAAACGCTGGGCCTTCAACTACAGACCACACCTCTTCTCCCGGGGAATAACAGTCACTAATCTGGATGGAGAAGCAAAGAACGAGGGTGGAGAAACATAGTCAGCAAGGAGGAGGGAGACTGAAAGAGAAAGGATTAACAGCCAGTTGTTGTGTAACTTGTGTAACTTGAGAGTTAGCTGAAATGGTTAAGAAAGGCTTATGTTTACATTTCATAAAGACCTTTAATGCCAATGACAGTGGACTTAAACAGAACCAGGCCTCTCTAATCATTAAAGTGCTGTATGTGCACCTATACAAGGGTTTTGCTTTGGGTTAGACAACTCAGTGTGGATACCCACTCAAGAACAACACAGCTTGCAATTGCTGCAAAAACCAGAGAAGCCAGAATATTTTAGCAAAATAGTATGTTGAACAAAGATTTTACAATTTAATTAGGCCTACTCAAAGTGTGAATGCTCAATGTTAAAACTGTAATGATCCAAAGCATGTGAACTAATGATTAGGCTATTTGTGCACCACTGGTTGACACCTGTTCAAAGCCAGTTGACCCACCTCTAGCAACTTTAGGTGGGACAAGTTCAAGCCACCGTTTTCGTCTATTCTATAGAACACCACACAGCCACTCGTTGGCAGACGAGGACACTGTGTGTGTGTGTGTGTGTGTGTGTGTGTGTGCATAGTGTTCATTATTTCACGTGTGTTTCTTTGCTCACTTCCCCAGTGATGCAAGTGCGCCAAGGACTCACAACCAGACCTCACTAGTCGATTTCCGTTATTCAGTTTGCACTCACGTTTCAGTGGCATATTTACATGACGGAATACTGAAACTACACGGTTCGACATTTTGATAATGTCCTTGCACCCACGTGAGCTCAAATGAATAGCTCTGCAGCTCATTTCAAGCCCGGGGGGTTAGTTCGGAAGCTGGCTGTCTGCATAGAATTCTTGCACCCGGGGGCCTAGAAGAGAGGGGCGTTTTTTTAGCACTGCAAAAACAGCGCAACATGAAGTTAATTTCATGTGCGCACGCTCTAGTCTAAAATAATGCACAATTTTGCAGCCAACTTAATAATGAGCAAAACGTTATGGATTTATTCTCTGCCGACATTGATACATTGTGACTTGTTTCCTCTCCCTGTACCTGAGGCTCTTTGGTTATACAGGCTCATCAGCAGCCCAAAGGTTAGCTGGCCTGCAACATTATCAATGAGTTGATGTGCAAATCTAGCTAGATGGAAGTCATACATTCTGCGGTTGAGTTAGAGTTATTAAAACCGAATCCTTGAGTGGGCGTACGTGATTGGTTTAAGAAAAACGAAAAACAAAACGTTAAAGCATTTTATTTTTCGATGAAGCCGGGAGAGTAGAGCGTGAAAATGTCGGCGGTGGAAAAAATTAACCCTTTCGTATCCCGCGCCATGCGAGATATGCAACAACAGACTTTGAAACAATAAAATAACCCTACTCATGCAATTTGCACAACGTTTGCAATCATATGCTGCTTAAGAAATATTCAAAGTAGCCCCGTTTGCTTTTAAACGACTGAAGCAGAGTTATATTCATGTTACATTTCCCCTTTAATTGCCCTCACCAGTTTATCCTTACCGGTTTTGCTTTGCGGAGTCTCCCCGATACAAGAGCAGGGACAGTACCAGAATGCATTGGGAGGTAATCGGGCGCCCGTAAAGATAGCCTGACAAAAAATAAATTCAAATGCGTTTAATGTTTAATAATAGTATAGATTACATTTAATATGTCTTCAAATATGGGTGATTTAAATAGATATACACCAGTCTGAATATACCACAACTTCATAAAAGTCAGAACTATCAGGGGATAGAAGAGGTAAAAGCACGAGATCATAAAGGGTCCTCGAAAGACGACTGGCGCCTTTACCTCCCCTTTAAAGAATGGCAAAGTCTGGCAATAAAAAGTCAACAATGGATTGTACCTTTAATTTAGTGTTTTCCCTCCAATATGATATAGAGATTTTTGTTTATAGAGATGTTTGTTAAATATGATATTGTTTGTGAAATAAAGTCTGGTGATCAGTTTAGTATGACTTTTATTGTTTTAATTGTCATGGTCTGTTTAGGTGCTCTTTTTGCAATAGAGGGTTTGCCATACCCACAATTATTATCAGCTAATTAATTTTCATAAAAA
>NC_139657.1:13441919-13479419 GCF_951799395.1 Argentina silus
CTCCTCTTGCGGGGTCTGCGGCGTGGGGCTGGGCTGGGGCGAGGGGGGCAGGGGGGACTCTGTTCTGGCTTCTCCTGGAATCCTGGGAGAGAGAGAGAAAGAAATCTTCTGTGATTCTATGTATGTATGTGTGTGTGTGTGTGTGTGTGTGTGTGTGTGTGTGTGTGTGTGTGTGTGTGTGTGTGTGTGTGTGTGTGTGTGTGTGTGTTGTGACAGGGTGAATTTATTATTATCAACCTCTATTTTTAAGGGGCCCCTGTGCTGTATCACTTGCTAAGTGAATGATCAAAAGAAACACTGCGTTTGCGGGCAGTGTGTTTTCTTTGAGATCAGTATTGACGAGAATTGAAAGTGTCACCCCTATTTTGAGAGTTAGTCCGCCTGCTCCTCAGTCTGAGAGAGACATTCTGAGAGCAGGTTCTTTTCTTCTGCACCAAGCAGCCGTTTTAAGCAATTATTTCATTTCCAACCTGGTTTGTATATTATAACAGTATTACCAAAGGTGACCGTATAAAAGTTAACGTTGCTACTAATGTGAATGACGCCTATTTTTCTAAGAGTTTCTATGAAGGCTAAGCTAGCCAATTCACACAACATCACTATGTCATATCTTTTGATACATGTTTTATCGTTTTATTATTATTTTTGTATTATTTTTTTTAATTCAAAACTTGTAACACTATAAGATCAATTTATTATAATAATATAATAATACCATATATTATTATTATTATTATTATTATTATTATTATTATTATTATTATTATTATTATTATTATCATATACAGTATGTGAGTCTGAGAGCAGTGCATGTATGGTTGTGACCATTCTCCATCCAAACAGCCAGTATCATCATCATCACCATTCCTCTGGGGTGCTTGTGTGGAGTCGGTAATGTGTGTGTGTGTGTGTGTGTGTGTGTGTGTGTGTGTGTGTGTGTGTGTGTTCCCTGACCTTTCTGGGTGTGCATTATCCTCCTCATGGCACGCAGTTCCTGTAGAATGGCCTGTAAGGTGCTCTTGCAGTTACACATACAGCAGGGGGCTTCCACCATAGCAGGGACCACTCCTGTTGAAGAATACACACACACACACACACACACACACACACACACACACACACACACACACACACACACACACACACACAACAGAGTGAGCAGAAGATAACCAACCACTGTGTGTTTTCTATGTCACTGTCTCATTTGTTTGTTTATTTGCTGTACATTGCTGTGTGTGTGTGTGTGTGTGTGTGTGTGTGTGTGTGTGTGTGTGTGTGTGTGTGTGTGTGTGTGTGTGTGTGTGTGTGTGTGTGTATCAGTAGGTCACACAGTCACAGTAGGTCAGACTGTCTGTCTGGTGGTATGAGTGGCTGGTTGTTCCTGGCATCCCATGACTGTCTGTTACAGAATAGCCTGTCTAAACCTGGCAACACTCCCTACTGTCTGTGCCTTATAACACTGGGACAGGGTCCACTCTATGATGTCTTCACTGTACACTAATACCCTTGTCTGGTGCTGCTGACATTGTCTGTAAGATACATCTATTGCCCACATCTCCCCCTGTCACACACTGTCTTTGTGTATGTTTATAATGCATGGTTACTGCCTTTGAGATAAGCTGTGATATCCAATCAAAAAATAACAAACATTTTGATCAGGGATTGGGACAGGTCTTGCTTGGTTATGGCCTCTCATTTCTCTTGACCATGTTCTAGGACAGTACCGTTAGTTTTGACAGTGCCCTTGGTGTTGTTGAGCATCCTCAGGGTTTTGGAGCGAGTGCTGTACTGGCTGTAGCCCTGGCCATTGGGGTTGGGAGTGGGGATGGATGTGGGAGGGGGCCCTGGTTCTTCCGTGGAGCTCCAAACACAGAGTTGGGGGACGGGGTCCTCCGGGACAGGAGGTAAGGTGTCAGGCTGTGCCCAGCTCAGGTGCTCCTCGTGGGGCTCCTGTTTAAGGCTGTCCCCCTCTGCTCCCACACGCTGATAGACCCGGCCAGCTTTGTCACTCAGAAGCCTCATCATTCCAGTGATTTGCCTCTTGATCTCTGTCCCCTCGTCCGCTAACCAGGCTGGGGAGGAGAGAGTGGGGTTAACGTTAAAGCGTGTGCAAGTCAAAGGGAGAGGTGTGTGTGTGTGTGTGCGTGCGTGCGTGCGAGAAGATTGTATCTTCCATTAAATAGGAAACAGCATCAACATACCCTCTGGCATGGGCGTATCTTTTGACTCTCCATTGACACCTGTATTGATGGAGTTGTTAAAACACCCAGGATTAAAATCTGTTGAAATAAAAATACCATGTTACTGTCTACTACCAGAACAGTTTACACGCACCGCATATCTTATCAGAGTTATCGTGATTCTAGGTGGGCTGTGATGTCAGCCAATGATCTGCGATCCCCCTCCCATTCGACTCAGATTCCACCACCTGTGGGTGGTAGGCTATGACGAAATGCTCTTCAATAAATACATCTGTCAGCTGGCCGCTCACTAAAACATTGTTCTCTATGTAAGTTTACTGAAAAGCGGACAAAATGCCGGACAGAGTGTAAGTCCTTTACAGCTGGTAGAAAATGATTAAGAGAGGCTGAGAGCACAGAATATTTCAGCCATAGCCAATTAATGTGCTTAACAAAATTATTATAAGACGGCGTCAATGATCCCTGGACACCCATGTTCGAATTATATTTTTTTCTTTAATACTTCCATAATTTGAGGGAGTCATGACGAGAGAGTTATGCATGCATAACAGGTACATACCTATGTATTGACGTAACCATCTTTTGTTGACTGTGTCGCCAGACTTGCTCACACAGCGCCAGCCAAAACATCCAGACACACACACACAGACGCACATCTAACATCCTACAAGCCCATCGCCTTACCTTGCTCATTGACCAGTTTAAAGCTCTGAGACTTCCTTCTCCTTTTCCTTTCTCCAAACTCCATTTTTAGGATCTGTGTGTCGTAGAACCGAGGATGTCTCCTCGGAAAGCGGAGCGGTGCTTAGGCGCACACTCACCAGGATCACTGTCCGTCTGCCCTAATAATCAGTTACATTTCAGGTTCATCACAGATATGCAACTGCAGACACTCATTCTGACGATCTTAAAGCCATTATTTCATAAACTAGATCCTGTTTTATATTAGTAGATGAAGGGTCCTCATGTATGAGCCTGGTCGTTTTTGCTATGTAAATAAATAAATGACTTAGCCTAATACTTAAACATTCGACACATATTCCTTTGCGCCACCTGATGGTCGCTGAACTAATCTGGATTGGAGACTGAGAATTAAACACCCATCACACGACCCTGTTAATAATCTCTGTCCAGGGCATGGATTGACAACTGTATTTATTTAGCCTGAAACTGACGTTATAACATCAATACAAGTGAATGGGAATATTCTAAGATGTATTGGTCAGGCATAAGTATTACTTTGTGTACTGTAATGTTGTCCCACACGCCCTATAACAACACTTTGTATTGTAGCGAAGGACGGGGTATTGCAGCTTGCCCTAAACGGGTATCAAACTCACAGTCTTCCGCTTACAAATCTACCCGCCCTAGCTACAACCCCAAGAGAGTTCACTCCCTTGGCGGAGCTGCTAATGGGGCTTACACAGCGTCGTTACACTATCCCCTTCGTTCGGGAGAGCGTGCCCTCACGCTTCATTATACCGAGCTGAAGATTTGAGTTCCATACCCGCTTAAGGCAAGCTGTTCTGCCCCGCCGTTAGCTCCACTGGTGTCAGCAGTGAGATGGCACCCGTGAGGCCATCGGAGAGGCGTGACTCGGTATAGTGAAGCGTGAAGGCACGCTCTCCCGAACGGAGGGTAAAGTGTGACGACCCTGTGTAAGGCCCGTTAGCGGCTCCGCCAAGGGGGTTCATTTTCTTGGTGTTGGAGCTAGCGTGGCCGGTTTGTAAGCGAAATATTGTGAGTTAGACAGTATATTAGATTACAGCTGATACCCATTAAATCATCCGTTTACACCACCTATAAACAGAATTTGACTCCATTGGCGTATAAGTAGTCAAAAATAAACAATACGCCCTATGTGTCTTCTCACAACCCCACGTGTCAATAAATAAATTCAACAATGGAGCCTATATTGCCGCGGGTACATTTAAAACAAACTGTGGAAATGTGTATTTTCTTTGACTGGTTTATTATGCTTACAGTTCTAAATTGAAAAGGGAAAATAATCAATATGGCTGGTGGAATGGAGTAGGCGATCAATGGCACTGCGTTGGTTGTTTTCCAGATTTCTTCCACCAGTATGGTCTGTATCTACAGTATGGTCTGGACGCTGTCCATGGTTCTGGAGACTCGCACCTGTGATAACTATTACCTTTGGTCAGATGTCAGTGGTCATACAAATCGACTGTACAAAATAATCCAGTCAGTGGTGTCTTCTCTCATTGAAATAGCCTCCCACACTGTGTGCTATAGTGGTGGGGGATCCTGCACTGAGGACCTTCCTGTTTCCTTTAGACATTATGTTTCGGATTGTCCGACAGGCCTGCATTTACATTGAAACTTGGTTTTCCTCTTGCAACTGACTTTCATGTTTAGGTTACTTTGGGGAGGGATGAGGATAGGATACTCTTCCTTGATCATGCTTGGCCAACTGTTTGATTTAGATTTTCATCATGTAAACTGTTGTCTATTTCATATTGTTTGTCTAAATATGACTTCGTCAATATTAGGCCTATTTGTGTTTCAGAATAACAATTTTAAGTGAAATGTATACTATTCCAGAGATTATCTTTTTTTTCGGCTTTGTGCTTTTATTATTAGGCTTTTCAGCTTCACACTCAGCACAGTAGGTGGCGGTGATGCACTGTTTCAGCCGGTTCACTAACCACCAAAGAAGAAGAACATGTCAATCACTTCCAGGTCAAGCTTTCTCTTGTTTATCTTCTTATTTTCCAGCATTTTCTCATCAAACAATGTCTATTGGAACACAATTTCTTTGATTTGTGACATTTAATAGATAGCTAACTATACGTGTTTGCTGATATGGATATTATCAAAGCGGAGATTGCGAGGAAGAGAAAACTTATTGAAGATAAAGATCTTGTTGATGTAAGTGACTGCTACAATCGGGTTGGCTAACGTTAGCTAACGCGTTAGCCAGCCAGAGTGCTACGGCTTCAGCTGGCTAGTTTGGCCCGAGTTGCCTAACTTTGCCTATGGAAATCATGAAATTGAATTCTTGTTGACGTGCTGTGGTAATTTATTTATTCCCAGGACTCGAAGAAATACTTTAAACGAGCCGATCTTGCGCGAAAGGAGGAAGAAGACTACTACAAACGATGTGGCTACAAGGTAATGTTAGTAGTGATTGAGGAGACGCACCAATGCATTGGTTGTTAACTTGACATGAACCCTTGTCGTCTGTATATCAATAGCTTATGCCAGTTACACTATTTACTCTCTCTCTCTCTCTCTCTCTCTCTCCCTCCATCAATAATGTTACCCACCTACCTCTTCTACCCACGAGCCTTCTAACCCCTTCCTTTTATGGATATCCTATGCTTTCCCCAATCTCTTCTGTACACCTACATTTCTTCAGCATTAAACTAGCCTATTTGTTCACAGAAACATGTTTTCGGAGTCATAGAAGGCCAGTGCAGGATGCCCTTTGGGTGTCTTTTAGAGTTTTGCATCTGATGTTGCATAGCCACTATTGACTACGCTGTCTCTCCCTACCCTGTGGATGCTGGCCCATAGGTTCAGAAAGAGACACCTGAGAGACAGGTAGGGAATGGCACAGAAAAGGTAGCAGACAGGATGCATGATTAAAGGATGACCATAGGCTGTGTTCCAAAGGTCTTGAAAAAATGTCCTTCTCCTCTGCTCCTTCCGTCAAATTTCACCAGTCACTTAACACTGCTTGGATGTAGCCTAAGCAATATGAAAATAACCTCTATCTCTTGAAATTAACCCCTAACTCTTGGAGAAAAAACAAGACAATTCTTCTTCCAGTGGCCCAAGATCTCGCATGTTAGAAAGTAGCAGGTTGGGGGAAGCAGTATGTTGTTGGCTCCTCCTAGTCCACCAATAGATTCTGGTGTTTACCCACCTATGACATTGTTTTACATCTTTTGAAATGGGTACTGGGAACAGGCTAAATGTTGTTTCAGAGGGTCTAGGGTCTAGTCCGCTTCCCCACCAATGGTCAGGAAGGACAGGGGACAAGGAAAGAAGGCCATCTAGGTGAATTGGGACACAGCTGTAGTGTGGGCTTGAGCATGAGTTAAGGATTTGTTTGTCCATTCGCTCATGTGGTTTTTGGAAAGCAGGCTTTGCCACTTATTTTGCACTTGTGACAGCAGCCATTACAGCGGAATCAATTTTCAGTTACCCGCAAGTTTTTGTGTGTAGATTTTGTTCATGTTAACATTGGAAAACTGCAGTTCAGTTGCATTTTCAGCTCCAGCCTAAACGCCAGAGCCCTATGCCTTGCCTATTAAGCTCTTCTGCTTACAAATGACGCACCTGCATCATACTTGGGTCGATTGTGAATTTTTTGGCTTTAGTTATGCGCCTATTTTATTTTTTCTTATTTATTTTAGATTGTGCTCCTCACCGGAACACAATCTAAGCCTGCGGAGATGCATGTGCCTCGGAAAGCATGATCCAGCAACACTTAGGAGATGAAAATCTGCTTCTTTGCAGTGATTCTATGATTGTTGCACACGTGATATATTTTTTAGCACCTATGAACATGCGTTTCATGCAGCCTTGAGATGTTATGATTGATCTGTCAAGACAAAGCCTCTCTCAAAGGGCAATATCTAACATATCTGGTTGAGAGGCAGTCTGTCTCTACTGGTCAGCTTTGAAAGGTTTGCTTTGGAAAAGGCAGCTGGCCCAGAGCAGGTGAGTCAGAGTTGGGACTGAATGTGTGCATGACAAATGGAGCACGCTCTGCTGCTCAGCCAGTTTGGCTTCTGAAGATGTCAGAGATTAGAGAGAATGTGCAGAGGGACGTGATGATGGTGATCTGATGATGATGTTTTGCACCAACCAGTCATGAAAGAGGCCTCTGCATCTTGATCCTTTCGATCTTGTCGGATCTGCTTGAAGTGTGTGCAGGTAGGGGTTAGATATTGAAAGCCTGATGCCCCTGGCCTGTATTCTGTCTTTGACTGGCCGCATGGTATCATATCAGGTTGAATAGGAGAGGTTCTAACCCAAGTTTCTTTTCCTTTTCTCCGTGCTGTGCCAAAGTCTGTAAAGACAGAGGAGAAGGCAGAGCCATCCACCTCGTCCAATCCTGTGATAGAGATGGAGCAGACAGAGGAGAAACAGCCAATGTCACTCTCCCGGCAGGAGGTTAGTCGACCCATCATAATGTTAGGCTCATAATGTCAGACTGGTGATGTATCAAATTCATGATATGAAGCTGTTTCTCTAGCTGTAGTTTGTCCCATCAGGGAATATCACTCCATTTCTTTGGTTGTCCTGTGTTTGCCCAGGTGATTCGGCGCCTAAGGGAGCGTGGGGAACCAGTGCGGCTATTTGCCGAGTCGGACTACGAGGCCTTCCAGAGACTCAGGAAGATTGAGATTCTGGCCCCGGAAGTGAACAAGGTAGGATCAGGTTACAGCACTGACTTGAGTAGATCCTTTCACTGATAAGAAGCTTAGATGTATTGTATTAAGTACTGAATCCTAACTTGATGTCTATTAGAAAGCCCCCATTTGAGCATGTCTGTTAGGTATTTTACTGAGCGCCTGTGTTGCTGTATTCTCTGTGCCCAGGGGTTGAGGAACGACCTGAAGGCAGCCATGGATAAGATCGATGCACAGTACCTGAATGAGATCGTGGGGGGTACGGAGCCTGGGGAAATAGACACACAGCATGACCTCAAAGTTCATGAGGAGAACACCACCATCGAGGAACTGGAGGTACAATACAGAGGGTGTGGGGCGGGGGAGAAATAGAGGGGAATCCCTAGAGGGCTGGGGCAGAATAGACACAAATTGGAGAAATCAGGTTGGTCACACAAGATGTGTGTGCCATGTTAGAAAGGACAAATATTGGAGCAGTCATGGTAGCCAGTCCAAAGCCCAAAAGTTCAAAGTATATTCATGCCTAAGGGCTGTTTAGGATCCATATTCTCTTGGTTCTCATGTTGAGTTCTTGTTGTTTACCACCCCCACAGGCTCTGGGAAAATCTCTAGGCAGAGGGGATGATGGTGGAGACCAGGAAATCATCGACAAAGTGCTGAGGGTAAGACTTGGAGCATCATGCACAGCCTCTAGGGGGAGCTGTTGTGTAATTCATCTTTTTCTGTGTACATTTCATGTCTGCTGATCGTACACGTTCTCTGTATTGTGGGTACTTATCTGACACATCTATTTCCTATTGCCTATTTCCTTGTTGGAATATGCTGGGGATCTTTAGAGAAATGGGAGGATTTCCAATGTAGTGTGGTAACATGCGGTTGTGTTATGGTTCTAGTTTCTTCTGGGCGTCTGGGCCAAGGACCTGAACCGTAGAGAGGACCACGTGAAGCGCAGCGTTCAGGGCAAGCTGGCCAGTGCCACACAGAAACAGACCGAGTCCTACCTCAAACCGCTCTTCAGGAAGTTACGCAAGAAGGTCAGTGGCGTCGTCCTGTGGGAAGCACAGCCCTCTGGGAAATGAAGTCCATTTAGATGATGCTTTACTGATGGAGTTGTGTCGTCTGGTCTTTGAGTCTTTGCTTTGTTTTTGAAGGTTCTTACATTGGTCGTTGTCTCTTTCAGATGTTGCCAGCAGACATCAAAGAATCGATCACAGACATCATCAAATTCATGCTGGAGAGAGAATATGTGAAGGTATGCCACTAGCTCCTCCTTTGTTGAGATTGCCCTGACTTTGCCTTGTGTTGAATTGAGTCTTGGCTATTTACAGACACCTGCTGTGGCTCTCCCTTGCAAGGGTGGTCATGTTGTGGTGTTGAACTATGATCTGAGTCATTCTGTTGTCCTTAAAACTGTGATTGGTTATTCCAGGCGAATGACGCATACCTGCAGATGGCGATCGGTAACGCCCCCTGGCCCATTGGTGTGACCATGGTGGGCATCCACGCCCGTACAGGGCGAGAAAAGATCTTCTCCAAACACGTGGCCCATGTCCTCAACGACGAGACCCAGAGGAAATACATCCAGGTCAGTGTCTCTGACCACTCACTTAATCTGAGCTGTTTTATGTTTTACTCATTCTATTTCGAGATGTAGCAGGAATTGGTTCTCTAGATAATGTGTCTCTAGTCACATTGTATCCTAATGTATTTTTCTGTCATGATTCTCTTCCCACAGGGACTGAAGAGGTTAATGACGATCTGCCAGAAACACTTCTTAACTGACCCATCAAAGTGTGTGGAGTACAATGCCTTGTAAGATAGCTAACTGTCTACACACCTATCTGACTGCAAGTCACAACAAACCTGTCTATTATGCCTCAATGGAAATCCAACTGTTCATGTGTATGGGGAGGCTTCATGTTTGTAAATATGAGAAATTGGAACCATGTTTTTGTTTTCTTTCTTCAACATTTCACTTCTGTAATACCAATAGTCAAATTGTTGCTGTAGGGTGTACACATTTTATTTTCCATGTTACCCCCCATATACAAACAAATTCTTACTTTTTGTCCTGTGTGTGTGAGAGAGAGATTTTGTTTTGAAACACATTAATGAATACATCCTTCCTGTGTGTATCCAATAAAATAGTTTTGATGATAATGGATCTTGAATGTCTTTATTTTTTACTTTCCTTCACATGCTATTATAGTGGCATCAATACATTTACTGTTTACAGTCTACATTGTATGGATAGATGGGTACATTTAGGCCTGGCTTCCCACTGTTCTCAGTGAACTACTGAGGCACAGAGTTTGTAGGAGGCAGCAATTTCACAGTATGAGATGAGGTCAGACTGCACAACATGGAGTATAGGACTGACAGACAGACAGACAGACAGACAGTAAAGCAATGAGGGCCGGATCATGGTCCCGTGCGGCCCCTGGGCACATGTCTTTTGGAGGCCCCCCCCACCGACTTTCCTATATTGGTGTCTTTCTTGCCTTCCTCCTCGCGAAAACATCCACTAGATCAAAATCCAGCTGTCTGATAAAGTCTGACTCTATTGACAGGTGACAGTGAGCTGAGACGTGTTTGGCACCTGCTACTTCGCAGCTCATTTTTTATTCTGCCTAAAAGGGAAAATGTCCGCTCACCCTGGCAGTTTGTCACTAGCAAAGTTAGAAACATCCAAAGTGCCACGAACACTGACTACAGATTAAGTGCCTGCAACGTCTCAAGTAATTTAGTTGGGTACTTCTCACCCTCAGAGTCAGACATGAAAGACTTGAATTGGATGAGTTTGTTGGCAAAGTTTATGTCCAGGTCTGAAGGATATGCAGCGGAGAGTGCATTTACCTTTTCCACTATGACATCACTGTTAGATACCTGATCTGACATAAACAAAACTCCAAAGAGACTGGTCAAACGCTTGTAAGGTCCAAGCGATGTTTAAGGCATGCAAGCTTATCAATGACCACATAAAATGTTTCTATTTTTAACTTCTCCCTCCCCTCAAGTGTCACACCTGGCTCTGAGCTCTCATCTGCAAATGTTTTGCGTTTCCTCTTTCGCTGAAGATCGTGCTTATATGATTGAGAGACACCTGTCACATTTCAGGCTGCCCTTTGAAAAGCCTCAAACTGGTCTCGCTATCCCGCCACAAAATCCCTCAACGAAGACAAAAGCTGTGCTGCTACAGAAATCTCAATGTCACTTTTTTAGGTGCTTGCTCGTAGCGTGGAACCAATCAAGTATGACGTCCCAGAAATGTGCCATGAACACCATCTCTAAGGTGTCCAATTTAGCACATAGTCCAGCGGCCTCAATTTGAGTATCTCTTTTCTCATTATCATCATTGCACATACGAGGCCTCTCTAATGTGGGTGTAATTTCTCCACAATGCCTTGGTTGCCTCTGCCTGAGCACTCCACCGAGTACTGGACAGCGATTTTAAACACCAAGGGGTCTGGGGGCCCTTACATTGTAAGCGCCGAGGGGTCTGGTGGGCAGTAGTGGTCAGCTCACGTTTTAAATACCAAGGGGCCTGGGGGCCCTCACATTGTAAGCGCCAAGGGGTCTGGTGGGCAGTAGTGGTCAGCTCACGTTTTAAATACCAAGGGGCCTGGGGGCCCTCACATTGTAAGGGCTGAGGGGTCTGGGGGGCCTTAGTGGTGAGCTCATGCTATAAGCACCCAGGGGCCTAGTGGTCAGCTTGTCCTGTGCACACTGAGGGCCCTGGTGTTCAACTTCCTTCGAAAGTCTTGGGCCACGCACAGCGAGCGGCCTGAGGCTTGGAGGCCCCCTGGCAGTCGGAGGCCCCGGGGCACTGGCCCCACTGGCCCGGTCCATAATCCAGCCTTGCCTACAGTCTAACTATAGATAGTGAGGTATCTAACTATAGATAGTGTGACACATATCGATTGATGTTATTCTACGAATAGTCGTCATAAGTTCAATGGGTAAGCTAATTCTGACAACACTGACATGATTGGTTCTCTACAGCAGGATGATGTGTGTGTTCTCGCAGCCCTGATGCTAAACAGCCCAAAGGGACTATTTTTAGCTTGTTCTCAGATCTTTTTTGGCTCATGTTAATGGTGTGTTTTCAGCCAGGATCCAGCTCCTAATAAAGTCCCGGCAGGCTACAGGCTTCATGACTGTATGATTCTCCTTCCAGTTGGAATGTAGTATATAGGCCTATGCATTTAGAACATCATATAAATCCTTCACAGAAACATTCTCACCAGTGCATGTATAGAGCAGCTATTCTCATCCACTGAGGACAAGTAGAACCATATATAGCAGTTGGCCAAATAGACTTTTTATGATAGGCATATTTTGCACATACTATACTGTATGTGAATATAGTACATAGGCTAAATTGCTCTGGGCCCACACATACTGTAGACTACACCACTAAATCTTTAACATGATTCAAAAAAGGCTGACTATTAGCTATGAACATAATAGTGACATCGGACTGTGACCTTATTACACCCAGTTACCATGGTAACGTAATATGTTCCATTCAGTAATTATTACTTGTTATTCAGTTATTTCATTCAGTCTGTTGTGTGCTGACAGAACCCACGTCACAGTCAGCTTCGGAACCGGTACAAGTCACTCGTTGTAACACCTATCTCTTTTAGCTTTTAGAACTCAGAACAAAAAGCAACACATAAGAGCAACTCCCAAATGACTGTATTAGAATTGTGACTGTATGGTAATGTGATTGTGTTCATACTGGTGGTATCTCTTTTCCCTTTGTCCTTGATGAAGAGAGCGTTCCCTCCCAACCTCTTGGCTGTTGTCCAACCCAACTGACTGTCCCACAGCCAACAGGGATTCTCGCCCCCCGCTACAGTATTAGTACCCAAGGACAGATCTTGATATTCCCATGAAAAAAACATTTGTAGGCCTACTTATTTTCAACTCGACAATGTCCCTCTGTGTGTGTTATCAGGACCCATGGGGTTGTTTTGGTTGGGTTATCTCTCATGGTCAGTGTTGCACCCAACTGAGAGGAAAGAGTTTACTTTGGATGATCAGGCACTGAACTGAAAACACATAGGGCCAGATTTATTTGCAAGTCTTTGCAAATATTTCTCACATTTTTTCCCATGATGAATAGAACCACGGGAGTAGGAGGCAGTAAAAGATCTGAGAAAGATTAAAAGAAGGAATGAAACTGAGAGCTGAGAGAAAAATAATGACATCTCCAAGTGAAAGATTGGTTTTAAAGGAGATACAAATGTCACAACATGCGACGCGGTGCGCGGTGACTGAAACTGTAACAGGGAACAGTGCCTTTGATTCAAGAAGAGCCATTTCCAGTAAATGCCAAGAGGTCACAAGCACTGTCCATGTAAACTCTTGAACCTTAGGAGGGCATCAGCTGCCTCCCTCCCCTCCTCCCCATCTCCCCTTCTCCCCATCTCCCCTGCTGGCAACCCCCTGTCCTCCTGGCGCCCGGCACCCCCATCAGGTGCTGAGGCAGCAGGGCATTAGCCTTGGCACCACTGACCCAGGGGCCAGCTGAATGGGGGAGAGACAGGGGCAGAGGAGATGGAGTGGGGTAGGAGACAAGGGGGTACAGCGACAGGCAGGCACAGGGGAGGGAGAGGAGGCAGAGGAGGGTAGAGACTTAGCGGTGTGGGGTTGGGGACCAGGGGACAGGCAGGGTGGAGGGCAGGGGCAGAGGTGGGAGACTTGGTGGTGTGGGGTTGGGGACGGGTCGTGTCGTCTCTGCCCACTCTGCCTACCATGGCATTTTGATTTGTTTTCAAATTCTTTGTGGGTTTGTGTGATCTGGGGGAAATATGTGTTTCTTATATGGTCATATGGACAGGAGGTTAGAAAGTGCAGCTCAGTCTCCACCTCGTTTTGTGGGTAGTGGGCGCATAGCCTTTCTTCTCTGGAGAGCCAGGTCTGCCTATGGCGGACTTTCTTTGGGTCTGTCACAGTGGACAGCACACTTAGGACTTTCTTTGGGTCTGTCACAGTGGTCAGGTATTCTGCCACTGTGAACTCTCTGTTTAGTCTCTCTCTCTAGATTTTACACTGGTTTGAATTTAGAAAAAGCTGCAACATCCCTCCCTTTCTCCCTCTCTTCCTCTCTTCCTCCCCCTTTCCCTCTCTCCCTCTCTCTCTCTCTCTCTCTCTCTCTCTCTCTCTCTCTCCCTTCCTCTCTCTCTGAGGTTCAGGGATAGGAGACATCTCTGTTGATTGTTTCCAAAGTCTATTGAGTATCGTATGTTAACCCTACAGTATGTCTCAGGTAATGCTGTTGGTTGTGTCATTGTCTTGCGTACAGATACGCCTTTTCAACGTTCTTGTAAATCAAGACAATCCACATCTTCATCCACAGGCCATTCTGTCGGGCATGACCTACCAGTGGGTTCATGACCCATCATTTTGGAAAAGAAAACCCGGATCTAATGTGTTTCCCTGATAACAATGAAGAGCTGTGTGCTTTACTTGAGGACTGGCCTGTTGTTCCTCTAATGACCTGGGGTCTTTCCACAGGGCTGTGAATAGCCCCATTAGTGGACCAAAAAATCTGGGGAACGCTGTGAAAGACTCTCTGGCTTGGTCTCTGTGCTTTGTTCCCACAGAGGAGTGTGTGAGGCCAGGCCGTGTGAGAGATCCACTCAGTGTCATTAACACATTCAAATCCCCTCGGCCCTCATGCTGCTGCAGGATTAGGCCTCATGTCCCTGGGTAATTGCATACATTAGCATGCCGTTATGAAGTTTCAGAGCAGGGAGGGTTGTGTTTTTTTTAGTTTTTTTTTAAGGCGCTTGGTGAAGCAGAGATCACTGAAGTCTAAGATAATCTTTTATCTTTCTCTCTAGCCTGGTTGGTCAGTTGAGAACAAACAACGACCTGGCCAAGAATCAGAATGACAAGGAAACAATGAGAAGGTTCTGTCGATATCTCACACCAACAACATAATATTGTTTCAAAAAAATAAAATAAAGGTTTCTGCGCAGCTACAGTAGGTAGTCATTTCTTTGTCAGTCAGTCCTCTAAGCGGTTCCATTTTTAGTAGAGAGAGAGAGAGGGGGGGGGGGGGGGGGGCAAAAGTGAGAGAGACAAAGAAAGAGACAGTGTTTTCATTTTTGAAAGACAGTGACGCCATAAGGTGGTCCTTACCAGATCAGGATAGTTCAGCCTGTCACACGGTGTTCCGAGGTGAACACTCATCTCTGTCACCACTTTCCTGTGTGTCCGTGCATGTGTGTGTGTGTGTGTGTCCATGCATGTGAATGCATGACACTCAACCTATTTAATGCACCTGTGAACAATGTGCTCTGAGTTACCATTCTCCCCCATTACCTCTCAGTGTGCACACATCCCACCTCTCCTCTAGCTTAATACATTTACCACTCTCCTCTTCTCTCCTCTCCTCTCCTCCCCTCCACTACCCTCACCTCTCCTCTCCTCTCCTCTCCTCTCCTCTCCATAAACAGCCTTTAATTGCCACCTTGCCACGACCCTTTAGGGTCATATAAATAAAAGCCACAGTGGCACATCGATGTCAGTTTTGGAAAGCTCCTACTGTTCAAAATGTTCCTTTTATTGGCCAAGCTCAAATGGGCTTAAAGGTCAGAGAACATCAGCTGAAATGCTAAACAGGGCGATGAATTTGATGAATTGGGCCATTCAGGAATAAGTCCTCACTGACGGGTGGCACTGCAGGGGTGGGATAATAGCAATGGCGAATTTTATGGATGTAGAAGAGAAGAAAAAAAAACGAGAAGGACACAAGATGTGTTCCTATCACTGGCACTTACGTAATTCAGTAAACAATGGAAGAATATTTGGCATCTGTGGCGAGAATGAGCAGTGACAATCCAAAGAACAAATTGAGAGCTGACATCTGTTGTGTAGCCTAATCATTTTGCCTTTCACAATCTCTTTCATGATTTCATTTCGTGTTCTCTTAACACTATAACAACGCTCCTTCCTTTCCATGTCTGCCACGTCCTTGACAGAAGTCATCTCCATGGTGAATACTTCATAGGGCTGCACTTCTCTATTATCTGTGGGGAGAGGAGAGGAGAGGAGAGGAGAGGAGAGGAGGGGAGGAGATGAGAGGAGAGGAGAGGAGAGGAGAGGAGAGGAGAGGAGAGGAGAGGAGAGGAGAGGGGGTGGGGAAGAAAGGAGAGGAGAGGAGAGGGGATGGGAAGAGAGGAGAGGAGAGGGGAGGGGGAGGAAAGGAAAGGAGAGGAGAGGAGAGGAGAGGAGAGGAGAGGAGAGGAGAGGAGAGGAGAGGAGAGGAGAGGGGAGGGGAGGGGATGGGATGGGGAGGAGAGGAGAGGAGAGGAGAGGAGAGGAGAGGAGAGGAGAGGAGAGGGTGGGGAGGGGAAGAGAGAAGAAGAGAGGGGAGGAGAGGAATGCAGAGGGAGAGGAGAGGAGAGGAGAGGAGAGGAGAGGAGAGGAGAGGAGAGGAGAGGAGAGGAGAGGAGAGGAGAGAGGAGAGAGGAGAAGAGAGGCAGGCTTACTGAGACAGTGTGATTCACATCAAAGGAATGCACACTGTGTAAATCTCTGCATTTCCATTTCCTCAGCCAAGCCCTTGACACTAAGCATCAATCCAAACAAGCAACAAACTGCTCTATCAGGTCTCTGTATAAAGCAGTCACTCTCCACCACCACCTTTTCCCCACTCAAGAGAACACCACACACAGTTCTGCAGGGGAATTACTGCTGTCTTCTCTGCCACGTCTCTGCAGTAAAACTGATGAGCCCCCTGAGGTTGGGCTATGACACTAGCCATCCATGTCACTATTCTGCCCCAGAGAGAGAGAGAGAGAGAGAGAGAGAGAGAGAGAGAGAGAGAGAGAGAGAGAGAGAGAAAGAGAGAGAGAGAGACCTCATCACCTTGCTGTTTTTAGATGCAGAAAATCAATAGTCCCTGAGAATAAAACCAGAGCTCACTGTCCAGCCTCAGCCTGCTGTTAAAAATAGATCTGTTTTGGTTTCATCGGTTCACAGAGGGTGAAACATTGCCTCTACACTGCCTAGGTCAGAATGGAAGAAAACCCACATTTACCTCGAATGAGAAACATAAGTCGATAGGCCTATATTTAATGAAATGAGTTGTTTTTAAAACGGTTGCATTGAACATTCTCTTGGATCGTTGATTGCAGGACTGATTATCCGTTTTAATGCACTTGGCTGTGGAACTGGCCCCCTTTTGCGTGCACGCCCTTTGAACTCGTTGCACTGAAGAGACAGCTGGACGCAAGTGCCAACCAGTAGAACGCGCGGCTGAATCAACCGATGAAATATTGGTAATGATTTAATCGCTCCTTTTCAGTTCAGGCTAAATGCAGCCGACTCTAACTTTATTCGCGGGAGGAGAGACAATGCCTTTTGCGTCGCAGCTGGTCTCCTTGCGTGTATGGGTTTGTGGTGAGAGCAGATGCGTGTCACTCTCTGTTGGAGTGCTCTGGCCATGCCGACATGAACGTGACAGCGCGTAGTTAAGCTCGCTCCTTCCAACAGTTCCGTGATTTGCATCTTTGACTTGGCAGAATATATGTTTATTTCTAGTCCCATTATGGACGGGTTGCAGACGGAGAAAACTGGAGTCAACGGCATCAACGAGAGCACGGAGGAAGAGTACCGTGCTGTAGCCTACGACACGGCGCTCAGCACTTTGGTGGCGGTGGTCTTTTACGTGGTGGTGAAAGTGAGTCTGGACGGGATAAGGCAATGGCGGGCCAGGATATCGGTTCTGATCGTGGGCTCTGGTCCCGTGGGGCTGACGGCCGCGCTGGTCGCTGTTCGCTCGGGGAAGGTGCTGAAGCTGACGGTGCTGGATGAGAGGTACCGGACGGCTCTACTCTGCCGTCCCCAGCAGATCGCTCTGGACCCGCGCAGCGTGGAGTTCCTCCTTGGACTCGGAGTGGACTTTGATAACATGGAGGGCTGCTGGCACAACGAGCACTTCTTCACCAAGATAGGCGTGTTCCAGGAGTACCTGCTGAGCATCCTGGAGCAGAAGAGGCAGAAGGTGAACATCAAGGTGCACCTGGGCACCAAGGTACGAGCACGCCTTTGGTTTCATGCTGGATGTAATTGACTTCGACATCCTCTCATCTATGATGGGACACAGGCCAGTCTCGCTTCATGGCAGACCCACTGACAAAAGATGCAGCATTTAATAGATTCAAGATTAATAATGTATTAGAGAATAGCAGAATTATAGACTGAAATAGATAGGGTGCGTATTCTGTAGAGTATATTTCGAAGGTGAATTCGCAGGTAAGGGGGGGTCCTGTATGGGGGTCAAGTTATGATCTTTTACATCTCTTTCCCTATCAATACACTGGTGGATAGCCAATGTAGAGGGTGCATTGAAGTTCAACGTTTATATTTCAGTGCAAAGCATGCTTGATACACATGATACACATGCAAAAAAAACAAACCACAAAACAGTCGCCTTTACATTTGAAATATTATAGAACATACAGGTTATGTTCTGTAATCCATCATGTTTTAGCAGTTTACACTACCAGCTGCTCCAGAGAGAGAGAGAGAGAGAGAGAGAGAGAGAGAGAGAGAGAGAGAGAGAGAGATTATAGAGTATTTCAGTTCCACTGCTACACAGAGCTGTTGATGTGTGTGTGTGTGTCCCATTCTGTGTGCTAGTCTCCTAAACCCTGATCCCACTGCGAGGCAGCGATCAAAGCCAGGAAGCACTGAGGCTGTTTACCCAGGCAGGGGGTCCATACCTCTCCAATACACATCAGTATTGACAGACCCATCTGTACTGTAGCTGTCTGAGTCCTGCTGAGAGAAACGGAAGAGGGAGAGTCAACCATCCACAACTGAAAAAAAACAGTTGCAGTCTAATGCAGTCTTTCTTTAATTAGGTTTCTCTGAATGTAGAGCAATCATTTTGTGCGTTTTTCACATTTAATTTAGAAGCAACTATCTCTCTGAAATGGCATGTTATTTTGTCGACCTCAAACACACTGGCTGGACCCTCTGCAGATACACATGCAGATTTATGGTTGGTTTAAAAATGCTGGAAAAGTGAAATCAGTAATGAATTGGACTTGACTTAGATTACCATTGGCTTGGTACAGTAAATCTCCCAAAGCCTCTTGCTGCGTAACACTCGCCATTATGCAGCTGTATGATGGTAGCGTTCACTCAAGCAGGCTTATCAGGTGACCTGTTATGCAAGTTGGCCTCAAGCCGGCCGAAATGTGTGTTTTACTACATTCTCTCTCTAAAAGCCTGGATCCAATCCAAACATGCTTTTGTTGTATCCCAACACAACTCAACTCATGTTGGTTGTTGGGTGGAAGCTAGGGTTATGGTTTGAGCTAGGGTTAGGGCTGGAGCTAGGGTTAGGGTTAGGGCTGGAGCTAGGGTTAGGGCTGGTACTGGCCTTTTCACACTGTGCTTAGTTGGATGAAGAAAATAACGTTTTCTTCTTTTCTCTAGCACTGTGACTGCCACAGATGGCACTTGTTCTTATCAAAGGTTTTACTTACGATGACTGAAGTATAGTTGATTCACTTACTGCGACAAATGTACTAATTGTAAGTCACTCTGGATAAAAGCATCTGCTAAATGACTTAAATGTTAAATGTAAATGTAAATGTACATGCTAAGAGCTCCCTTAGCCCCAGGCTAAGAGAGCTTTTAGCCTGCGGCTAAGCAACTGTTCACACTTTCTTAAGTGTTCTAGCGACGACTTTAGCTCTGGAGCAGCTAGCCAGTGTGAATTGCAATCATCCAATCACAGAGCTGGATAGGTTACCATGGCATTTTTTCTGGAGGTCAGTTGTGTTTAAGCAGATGAATGTCAAGGTCAAGGATGTCTTTGATCAGAGCACACTTCCGGCTCATTAAGAAGCATTGCCAAGTTCTCCATAGGTATACCTATTTGATTAGAAAGGACATTGCGTTTGATGATTGATTTTTCTTCTGGCTGTCAGAGTTGTGTGATCTGTGAATGAAAGAGGAGGCTTTTAAAGCACCTGTTCTCTGCAATCTAAATGGATTAAACACACATTTTAGGCTCTCAGCCATTACTGCCTGTAACCTTGTTGAGTATGAAGTCCTCCACTCTGCTCTCGTTATTTCTCTCTCTCTCTCTCTCTTTCTCTCTCACTCTCTCTCTCTCTTTCTCTCTCCCCCCCACCTCCCCGTTCTCTCTCCATTTCTTCCCTGGTCACGCCTGCCCCTCTGTCTCCCTCTCCCCTCTGTCTCAAGGCTGTTAAAGAGCCGGTGTTTTACTGAGGGGAAGTGACGTAAACAGCTCCTCTCACACACAGTAATAAAGCTCTCTAACACAACACACTGTGCTGTTCACTATTGCCTTGGCACTGGCAACCTTCAGCCCTGACAGGCCATTCCCACTGTTTACCTGCTGTTGCCTTACCATTTCCATGTTTAATGGTATAATTAGACACAACAATAATTACCAAATTATAATCATTTTTAATCCCATGCTGTGGTGTTCAATTAATTGAAGTAAGCTACCAGAAAGTACCCGTTGATACCACATATAGTACTATGAACAGCAGGCAATTGAATAGTCGACACAATACTGTACAATGAAGCAATTAATGAGCAGGGAACAGAGAACAGAATCAGACAACCTCATCTGTGTGTCCTTGCTTCAACAGAGGCCTGCTCACAGGCACACAAAGCAGCAGATACACCGTCAAAGTGTTGGTTTTATGTAGTTGTAGCTCCCTGTACCCCTGGGCTCTGTAGGGCTTATCTCCTCCTGTCTGACTGTGTCGAGAACCAGACTGAAGCTCTGCTGCTGCTGCTGCTGCTATGGAATCTCAGACTCCTGGCTGAGCAACTCAAACCTACTGAGGCAGAACCACGGAAGTAACAGGCCTTATCACTGTGGCTTTGGAAACAAGATAACAGAAACACCGAGCTCTTTTTCACCAGGACTACCTCACCTCTCTTCAAGATAACAGAAACACCGAGCTCTTTTTCACCAGGACTACCTCACCTCTCTTCAGTGGGCCCACATGTCGTTTGACTTGTGGGTGAATCCCATTTCTGTTCATGGGAGATTTGTATGAAAATAAGAGATGCCGCGTATGCGTGCAGACATACGGACGCAACCTCGTCCTAGTATGAGTGAGGAATAAGCGAGGCTTTGTGCTGCTTAAAGGCACGGTTCAATAACAGTGTTATGCATTCCTCTTCTGAATAAATGGAGAGTTATCTCTGTAGGAGGTTTATACAAGCTGGAACAACAAATATGTCTATAAATATTACCCTCAGTGTGTGGTAGTGTTTACTACAGATCCCTTCCCTGCTGTTACGATGGGGACGCTCAGACTAGCGTAATCTCAGACAGACACCGGTGCCAAAACAAACCAGAAGATTACAGCTGGACTGCACAGACAATGGTTGTACTCACAATAACAGTAACACAGTAACACACACACGCACGCACACAGGCACGCACGCAGGCACGCACGCACGCACGTGCACACACACACACACACACACACACACACACACACACACACACACACACACACACACACACACACACACACACATGCCTGGGAATTGCACAGACTTTTGTTATTGTCTGGTGTTTTAGATGGGGTGATCCATCTATACGTTGTCCCTAAGTTGTCAGCTCACTTTATGGATGACTTTGAGTCTGTATATATTAGAGCGCTAAAGAGGGTCAAACAAGGGACAGGGAATACTGTTTGTGTAGGGTTAGGTTAGCGTTGTATGTCATTTGTCAGTTATGTTGTCATCATGTCTCTCTCTCTCTCTCTCTCTCCCTCTCTCTCTCTCTCTCTCTCTCTCTCTCTCTCTCTCTCTCTCTCTCTCTGTTCTGTATGTCGTCACAGTTCACAGAGGAGTACCTGCGTCGGATCCCTGGTAGTGATTGGCCGCGTGTGATCGTGGTGGCTGATGGGTCGTGTGGCGACTCCTGCTCCGTGCTGGGCATCAGCTCTGATTACACCGTGGAGTCCTGTCATGCATACGGAGCTAACGCCACCATAGAGAGACTGGACCAGAGACAGGTTAGACACACACACAAACACGCAAGCACGCACGCACGTACGCACACACGCACGCACACACACACACACACACACGTGCGCACATACTTGCACACACACACACACACACACACACACACACACACACACACACACACACACACACACACACACACACACACACACACACTCTACTCTACTATATGCCCTCATTAAGATAACAAACAGGCAGGTGTGTGTGTGTGTGTGTTGGGGGTGGAGGAGACTCTCGCACACAATGAGTATAGTCGAAACAGGATATGACAGCATGTGAGCGCATCCCTCTAGGACCCTCAGAGCAAACAGACACATGATGGACTAATCCACAGCAGCTGAGCACAATATGTACTGTAACTCAACAGTCAGATACGGGTCCTGTGGGACGGGAACAAAGGTTGCCTCCACCACGACCGTCTTCATTGTACCCTCCTTTTATGGCTGTTATCAGACGGTAGCGTAGGACGCCAGGTGTCGTTCCATCCCACCTCAGGCTGCGCTGCAGGTTCTCATCTGTTCCCTGACGGATCAATGTGACCGTTATGACATCGTATTCAATGTCGTCTACCGTTCCCGTAGCAAATGTGGCCTGTCATGACAACCAGAGGGACGATGGCTGTGATGAGTCACTCAGTGGTGTTGCTGGGAGAGGCAGAGAAGAGGGATGAATAATGAAGGAATAGTAATGAGGCGGATGTACGGAGGTGGAGATGGACCGCACGAACACAAGCCACCGACGCAACAGGGCTGGCCAGAACCAGCATGGACGCCAGAGAGAGAGGTGTCTGTGGGTCTGCTCTCTCTGCCCGTCTTCGTTTTAATCATTCAAAATGAACTGTTTTGTTCAACAGTAAAAACAAAACAGCAACACTTCATTTTGGATTCGTGTTCAGCTGCGGTACTCTAAGACCGAAGAGATTGATCCGTTTTATGGTCTCAGTTCTGTGGCCATCCATGTAGGTTTTTCAGTTCCCTGTCGATGTAAGATCCGGGACACGCATCTCAATCACCTAACATGGCTTCCTCTCCTGGTCTCCTTTCCTCCAACTGCACTCATGTGAAATAACTGGGATAGTAAAAAAAAAAAAGAAGCAGATATCGGATACACATCCCATCATATTTAGACTTTCACGTGAGATGCGTTTTCAGTTCAGTCCAGATGAAGTAACGGAGATGAGGAATGAGGAAACCACTTTAGAGTATTGAGATGCACCCCAGGGGAGACAGAAAGCCCGTATAGGCCTTGGTTGCTGATCCACAGAGAGGGAGAGATATGCAGACAGATGATATTTACATAAGCAGTCATCACACGTTCTGCATAGCTCACCAGCCGCCGGGCAACACTGATAAGAAACACTTTATTTGATATTCTATGAGATATGGCTGTGGAGGTAAATGTAATAACTTTGTTGTAAACACTGTCAGAGAGAGAGGAAGAGGGGGAGACAGAGAGAGAGAGAGAGAGAGAGAGGGAGAGGGGGAGACAGAGAGAGAGAGAGAGGGAGAGGGAGAAAGAGAGAGAGAGTAGGCACACACACACACACACACACACACGCACACACGGACTACTATAACAGTATTACACTAAGCTATCTGAGGTCACTCTTTTCATAGGATTGAGCTCTCTCTCTCTCTCTCTCTCTCTCTTGTTGTTGACTACTCATACTACATCCTCTCTCTCTCTTTCTCTCTCTCTCTCTCTCTCTCTCTTTCTTTCTCTGGCCATTTCCGTTAGTTATTGAATTGACGTCAGATTATACAACCTGGTTACCCCTCCTCTCCTCCCCCCTCTACAGCGGTAAACACTGTTTGATCACACCGGCCTGGTTCATCTCATTGATGTGAAACCAGATCAATTATGGCTCCAGGGACAATGACGAGTGTAATTGAATGGCATCAAGACCATTTCTCTCCAGACTAGTGGGAATTATGTTCCGTTGAGTAGAAATCAAGATTTCCTGTTATTTTGTGGAAACATAGTCATGCAGTTATGCAGTTTTGTAGTGACTGTATCTGGTTTTGAATTAGGAAACTATGTCATCATGGCTCTGTCATGATCACTGTTGGATATACCAGGGTAAAGCCTCACATTTTCCCTCATTTCGTGAGAAAGCAAAGCAAAATGGGCGTTCACAGCATGAGGAGAGTGGCCAGAGGAGGAAGCACAGTTAGTTGATTACTCATACTGCATTCTAATGACTTTATTCTTGATATGCAGGCAGCATGAGTTTCTGACCGTGCTTACTTAAGCAATAATGCCAGAGAGTCTGTGATTTATCATCAATATTGTCATGGTAGGGGGGGTGTAAGGCACGACGCATGGGACAATATTGACGATAAATAACAAGTGACAATATATACGATAAATCACGGCCTTGAGGGCATTATTGCTTTTATACAATGGTTACACAACAAATCTGACAATCTGACAGAAACCAATGCTTTAAATATTTATGTTGTGATAGACTGTGGTGGTTTCTGCCCTACGCTGAGAAATATAGTTCCCAGAACTACCAACGTTGTCAAGGGGTGTGATACACAAATCTATGGTGGAGTAGGAATACCATAACGTGATTTAATCACAGCTTTAAACGGCTCTCGGCCAATCACAATGCATGCTTTCATCAATCTGTTGTATAACAAGTGTTATGTGCTGTTTTTCTAATGATGATGGTAGATATGACAGTAATCTAATCTCCCATCCCTAATCATACTAATCCTATTATGACTAAATGAATGTAAATTAACTGTATCTGTTGCTACTCTCTCTCTCTCTCTCTCTCTCTCTCTCTCTCTCTCTGTCTCGCTCTCTCTCTCTCTCTGTCTCGCTCTCTCTCTCTCTCCATCTGCAGGTGCCTACTCCAGAGATCCGGGCCCATAGTCTGTACTTTGACCTGTCTGCTTACGGAGTGGAGGCTCTCAGAGAGCAGCGGAACCCTACGGTCAAGCCAGGGTTCCACCTGAAGATCTACGGAACCTTCCGGAACCGCTACATGGCTCTGGTGTGTCCATCCAGCGACACCAAGATGGTCCGCTTCCTCCGACACACCACCAACTCCTCGGTAAGTACACAGTACACTGCCACTGACCGTCTCTCTCTGATGACATCATAGAGTATCCACTCAGTAGAGTATCAGCCCCCCATAAAAACTGAACCTGACTCTCCCACTGTGGATCTGATAGAATTGGGATTGGTAGGAATGGATTGGATAGGTGTGTTAGTGCTGGGCTGGAACAAAATCCTGCACCAGAGGAGGCTGGTGGAGGTGGAAATCGGAGGACGGGCTTATTATAATGCACGGAAAGGAATAAGGAACCGCGTGTTTGATACATTTCCTCATTCCGTCCCGTGCGTTACAAAGAGCCCGTCCTCCGTTTTCTACCTCCACCGGCCTCCTGTGGCTCTCCAACACCCGGGGGTTGATAACCACTGACGTGATGTACAGTAGAAGAGCAACATGAGTGTGATGGCTTATCACTGTTTACCCACCGATACGGACAGTTGTCTTGAAGAATAGGTACAACGTTTATGAATAGACTGTTCGATAATGAATGTTATGAACACAAGATGTTCTCTGGGCCCTTTTATGTGAGGAGTGGATATGAGCCTTCGCTGCCTGCTTGGTCAGGCTAATGCACCGCATTTCCATCTTAATGCAGTGGAAAAGGGGCTAATAATAACACAGGCCACTGCGCAGCGCGGTGCCTTTCACACCCACTTACAGTATTCAACACCTTTCATTCAACAAATGACAACTGGACCATTGTGTTTCCCGGTTGATTACATAGAGCAGTATGAGTGAGTGTGTGTGTGTGTGTGTGTGTGCGTGAGTGTGTGCGAGTGTGCATGCGTGTGTGTCTGTGTGTGTGTGTGTGCGCGCATGTGTGTGTGGGTGTGTGTGTGTGTGTGTGTGTTTAGTGGCTGAAGGGGCCATCTGTACCCTGCTGTTACACAATGGGGAGTAAATGGAGGGCAAAATCATCCCATCAACATCATGTACAGCTCCCTGCCTCCTCTCCTGCCCAGCTCCCAGCAGGGGCCAGAGCTGCTACCAGGAGATAGATTGATAGATGTGTTACTGTGTTTACTGTAGGTTCTTTTTTTTTGGGCTGTAAATGTGTTCCGTTCAATATTGGCTACGGCCACCGATGTAAACAGGTGCACGGTTGGATCATGATTTAACCCTTCGTCACTACGTGGGCGTCCATACTTAAGAGTCAGAGCCCAGACTCACACACTCTCCTTTACCGTCCTCCCACACAACACCAGGCTGGGCGCAGTGTGACAGGGTGACAGAGTACAAACGCACGCGCACATGCGCGCGCGCACACACACACACACACACACACACACACACACACATGCTGTTACCTGGTTACGAATGATTGTGCTGGTGTGGGCTGAAGGGGCAGAGCGGTGAAAGAAAGACGAGAGAGAGAGAGAGAGAAAAGAGAGAAAGAAAGAGAGAGAACATCAACTCAATGGCTGTAATCTTGTTAGAGTTGATGAGATGATATACAGTACATACACATCAGAGGACCGTCAGCAATCAGTCCATTTTCAATCCATGTTCCTTTTTTTAAGATTGAAAGAACATTCATGGACAGGAATAAAATGTTCTGATTTTCTTTTTATTGAACTGATCCTCGTGCAGAGTGCTTGTGCAGTGGAGGTACTTTGCTGAAGTGAAGAGCAAATATGCCAGAGACCTGATAAGTTGTTTTAGCTCCCAGGGCCAACGCTGAGCCTTTAGCTCAGGGGGCTACCATGGTCTTGAACTGCACTGATAACCAGAGTTCTGGTTCTGTCAATTCAATTTGCACATTCCTTTATTCTCTCAAAGATTCCATTGTTAGGCCTCAACCACACCAAACTACGCTATCCCCTTAATCACAGATTGAGCCAATGGTTTCTCTATGGGAGTCATATGTTGACGGACAACAGAGATGGCAAGGGTCTGAAGGAGCCTTTCCACAGTCCGTACGTCCATTTAGCCAGTTAGAAACAGGCCGTACTTTGAGGTTGTAGTGTGAATGTCACCCATGCTAAACCTTTGTATCCTGACACCCTGTCATGCTCTCTATGTACAGTACATACTATATATCTCTTTGTTCACCACAAAACCTTCGAAAATCATAAAACGGTTTTTAAGAATCATTGTATCACTGTGTTGCCTTCCCTCTCTCCCTCCAGGTCATGAAGAACATCTTCCACCAGTCCTTTAACGCCTACAAGACGGACATCGAGCCTCGCCTCAACGACATGACGCTTCACCACATGCAGTGTAGCCGTCGGCTGTTTGAGATCCAGCTCTCCCACCGCCGAGTCAGCGCCGCCTACATAGAGGGAGACAACGTGGCGGTCACCGTGGAGGGGGAGGCGGCGCGCGTGCTCAACTTTGACACTGGTAGGTACAGGCGAACGCCGCGACATCATCATGACAGGTGCTCAACTTTGACACTGGTAGGTACAGGCGAACGCCGCGACATCATCATGACAGGTGCTCAATGTTGACACTGGTAGGTACAGGCGAACGCCGCGACATCATCATGACAGGTGCTCAACGTTGACACTGGTAGGTACAGGCGAACGCCGTGACATCATCATGACAGGTGCTCAACTTTGACACTGGTAGGTACAGGCGAACGCCGTGACATCATCATGACAGGTGCTCAACGTTGACACAGTAGTACTAGTGCTTGACACAGCAGGTCATAAAGGTCATAAAGGTCCCTATTTATTGAACATGGAGACACTTGAGAGAATTAGAGGGCTCTGGAAGGATGGATGGAGTGGTGTGAGTCACACGACGGCACTGCATTTCAATATCTCTGAGGATATCAGCTTCAATTTCAGTCTTTGAGGGGAATTCCAGCACCCCTTTGAGGTTTTTATCGCACATTTCAGTGACTCTGGCATGTTTCAGTACTTGTACCAGCAT
The DNA here is from genome assembly GCF_951799395.1 of Argentina silus. Classification (NCBI taxonomy): domain Eukaryota; kingdom Metazoa; phylum Chordata; class Actinopteri; order Argentiniformes; family Argentinidae; genus Argentina; species Argentina silus. The sequence goes on from NC_139657.1 coordinate 13,469,510, forward strand.
TTCTCTCCAAGACTGTAATATTTCAGTATGTGGAAGTCCTTCCCTTATGTAGTCTCTCTCTCTCTCTCTCACACTCTCACTCTCACTCTCTGTATTACTCTCTCTCTCTCTCTCCTCTTCTCTCTCTCTCTCTCACTCTCACTCTGTATTACTCTCTCTCTCTCCTCTTCTCTCTCTCTCTCTCTATCTCACTCTCTCTCCTCTTCTCTCTCTCTCTCTCTCTCTCTCCTCTTCTCTCTCTCTCTCTCTCTATCTCACTCTCTCTCCTCTTCTCTCTCTCTCTCTCTCTCTCTCTCTCCCTTCTCCTCTCCTCTCTCCTCTCCTATCTCTTTCTTGCCAGGCTGTGGGGTGAACCTGGGCATGAGAGGGCTGGAGTCTCTTGGGACGTTTATCTACCGCACGGCCACAGCTGTGGACCAGAGCGATGTGTTGGAGGCTCTCTCAGCCAAGATCCAGCACTCCAGACAGGTGGCAGAGACGTTCAGACAGACGGGCCTGACACACACCATGTTTGAGTGACAACCAGAGGAAACCACGGGATGGGGGGGACCCCAGGGAACATGATGGGGACTGTATCTATAGGAACAACATTGGATGACATAGACAACTCCACCCTTTGTTAAATGTTTTTGGAATGCCCTGTGGGATGGGCGGGGCCGTGGGCGGGGCTGCGGGCGGGACTGTGGACACATCCGGGTCTTGATGGGGAGTGACCAAGTGGAGTGAGTGATTGAACAGGAAGCCCTGTGGAACTTTGAATGACAGCCGGAGAAGGATGGGAGCGATGTTGGAGGGTAATGCAAGTGACCTTTGACGGTTTCCCATCCTTGTTTCCTTACCTTTTGTGACCACTGATAGGTAAAATGGGGGATCGGATGTCCATCATATTTGCCCATCATATATCAGTTTTTTTAATCTGACATGCCTTGTCAGCTCTGTGGTCAGAGGGAACAGATGAGGTAGAGAAGGTGTCTAGAATTGGACTGAACTGAGAAGTGTAAACACGGTGTGCCATGGGGACCAAAGTACATGTGTCAGTGTTTTATTTCAGGTATCTCTCGGGGTGCATTTCCATAGTCTACCGGGGGCTTCCTCTCCTACTCTGATTTGAAGTGCACTGGCTAGGGGGACTGTCTGATCAGAGTCGACGTAGAGGTAGAGGAGAGGACGCCACTCTAGAGTATTGAGATGCACCCTTTCTCTTGATGTTCTGTGTGTTGGACTGAAACTTGAATCATGTGATGGAATGTGGTCTTCTCCACCCATGCTATAGTGGTTGTTTGTCTTTCGGTGAAGTGGACTATGTTTCAGCCAAATTTTTAAATATGTTATTTGCTGTGCTCTGTGTGCCTTGGGCGTCTTACAAGAAAAAACATTGACATTAATGGGAAAAGTCATGTTTATTTTCTAATAATGAATATTTTCTTCTGAAGAATGTTATTGAGAAGTGTCGAACGGAGAGACAAAAGAATACTTCTGCTCAACAGGATTTACAGGATGGTGAAGGGAAGCTCTTTGATTGGATTGTATCCTTGGACCAGTCGGAATGGTTTCACTTTCCTGAAGATCAGTCAGGACCTGTTCCTATTGAGAGGGACTAGGACCGGCTAGATAGTCTCCACTGATCTGAAAACACAGGATAGGTGAAAGCAATATGGTGGATGCTTGCTATGGGATTTGCTTCCACCTGTCAAGTTATTTCAGATCAGCACTGATATAGAGAAGGAGGTGAAGAGGGGTATGACACTGTATCAAGGTGCAGTACCACCAGCCTTGTCGGTGAAAGAGGGCATTATGCTGAAGTGACGTAATTAGTAGTCTTCTGTCTCCTAAAGAATGTGCTCTTTCTATGGAACCTGTATGCTTGTTTAATAAAATGTTACGTGTTCTTAACATGTTTCGATCTCTGTAATCATTTATTTCACTCTGCAATTGGGGTTTACAGTAATAACGGACAGAAGCGTGGTTTCCATGTCTGTTGTTTACAGAAAGATTATACTGCCATCTAGTGGTTGTAGACACTCACAACAAAAGACCTCAGAGACATTTGGATGATGAGAGACTCTTATGTTCAGAGACTGTGATCAGCTGCTGTGTTCAGCTGTGTCCAGGTCCTCTAGAGGGCCTTATCTCCTCTCTGGTCAGATGTCCAGATGCCTCTGCGGTACCTCAGACCCCCTTGGGAGGCCTGGTCTCTTCTCCAGCTCCACAGCTGCACCCTGATCACAGCACCTGCCCTCCCAAGGATTGGCTTGCAGGGGTCTCAAACTCGCGGCCCGCGGGACGATATTTTGTGGCCCCCTACTTGACATCAAAGTTTAGTGTTAGTGAGGCCCGCGCGTTTTTCTCACACGCACCTTTTTGCCGAGTCGTTGCCCTGGGCGTTTTATATGTTTTTATCACTTTTGGGGTACCATATTTCAGGCTCGTGACAGTGTTTGTTGACAAGTTAGCCAACGCGAATTAGCGAATTTTTCCTGAAATTGTCTGTGCTCGTCGCCAACCGTTCTCTTCACGGCAGGTTTTTTTGGAATACTTGAAACCCTTTTTTTGTGGAATACTTGATGCGGCCCAGCCTCACCCAGACTTTACCTCCAGCGGCCCCCAGGTAAGTTGAGTTTGAGACCCCTGGATGTGACTTGAGTTACACCAGGGCCTCATCTACAATTCCAACAATGACCACAGGGGGGTGCCATGAGAGGAGGCAGCTCTTGTCTGGCTATATGAGTTACCGTGCAGAGCTCATAAAAACAAACTCTCATCTGTGGCTTTGGCATCCGTGAAATATTTGGCATCGCTACCTGTCACCTAAACCTCCCTAAAATGTTTCAGTTGCATAATCATGTTAGCTCACACTGAGGTGATTGAAGCAATAATAAACCGGTTTACAATCGCCTCTCTATCAAATTAACTTTAATGTTCTCAATTTCATTCACTTTGGGATGCGGGCTGTCGGCTTTGAAATGATGATGAATGAAAAACTGAAACAAAACCTTTTTGGAAAATTAAAGATCATGAGGTTAAGTGTCAGCAGATAAATGTATCAACATTTAGATTATTGGATATTGCGAAAAAGCAATTATAGCCGCTGGAAATGTTCTCACTTTTGAGAGATTTTATGCCTTCTTTTTCAAGGTGTGAACGTGGAAGGAGAGAGAGAGAGAGAGAGAGAGAGAGAGAGAGAGAGAGAGGGTGGGGTGGAGAAGGAAGTGACGGGGGTATCAGGGGAGAGAGAAAAACACAGAGAAAGAGAGTGAGAGAGACACAGAGATTAAACCACTTAGAATAAATGGCCCCAAAAAGGCAAGCAGCTCTCTAATAGTGATGCATTAAATGATTGAATACCCAAATGAAATGAAATATGATTGGCCTGCAGACATTGGCCGATAGCAATTGCTCAAATCGCCTGTGGCTACATTTGAATATGCAGGGAGAAAAAACAGGCCATCAATTAATACATTAAACAAATATGCGAGTGAAATGTAGCATTCACAGTTTGTCAGGGTTGAAGCGAGGGAGAAAGCCACTGTGTCAGCACTTTCAGACCTGATGACAGAGACCCATAGCTACAAGGAAGGCTGGTGGAGATAGAAATCGGAGGACGTGCCCATTGTAATGCATGGAACGGAATGAGGCCATTCCTAATTCCGTTCCATGAATTACAATGAGCCCGTCCTCTGAGTTTTACCTCCACCAGCCTCCCCTGCCATACACAACCATTCATCGAGATGTCTCCAGTCTCTCTCACTCGGGGGCTGGATCAGCCTCTGGTTACCAGGCCGGTGGTTGTTGACCCTGCTACCTCTAAAGCCTTTCACATGTTCTTACGACCCACGGCAGATCAACAACACAATACCCCCAGACAGAGTCCACAACGATGCTACCTACAGTATGTTTACGTTCAGGAAAATGCTCATTTGATTGCAGGGAGAAAACACATCCAATAGACTTTCTGCAGTTGTATCCATTGATACACAATGACAGGGAAATGATCCTACTGCGTCATTAGTATCTACAATGCCAGATTCCTAGTGTTTCGAGCACATTGATTGTTGTGACAGGTTTAATAGTACAAATTCACATTGTACACAGTGATGGAAAAGCAAGTCGTGGAGGATGGATTGAGGAGCGTACGTAGTTTGGGGTATTGATGCCTGGGTCTAATGCTAAACCGTGATAAGGCCTGAGATATAGTCGATAGAGGTTAGAGGCTATGACCTAGGGGGGGGTATCTATTAAACAGCCCTCCATGCCAACCTGTCCAGCCTCCCATTGTAAAGACATCTCAAGCTCTCCGCCTGAATTGCATTACTCTGTCTAATGAAACATTTCAGCCTGTAGAGTTAGCCTCCCAAGGCCAAGAGTCCCTAGACCTCTGAACTGCCCCAGCCGCGGCACACAGCTTTTCATTAGATTAAACACAATAATGAGATAAAATCTTTTATCTTTGCATATAATTAAACCTCAAATGAAGGACATCTTAATCAATGATGGGGATTGACACATTCGTAAATAAATTAGACCTGCCAACTGGGGCCTTGGCAGCGATCAATGGGAAATGTTAAGCAGAGACGGGAAGGCAGGGGATAGGCTGTCGTCAGAGCAACGGGACACTGTCAATACAAACAACCCGTTATATCTCTATTGCTGGGGACATGGACATGGACAATTGCTGAGAGATGTCACCCACTCTGCAGAGAGAGGCACTGTGAATAATACACAGTCATTGACGTGTGTGTGTGTGTGTGTGTGTGTGTGTGTGTGTGTGTGTGTGTGTGTGTGTGTGTGTGTGTGTGTGTGTGTGTGTGTGTGTGTGTGTGTGTGTGTGTGTGTGTGTGTGTGTGTGTGTGTGTGTGTGTGTGTGTGTGTGTGCGCGCGTTTGTTTGTTTGGCCTCTGTTTGCTTCACTTATCATTAGGTCATCATGACCCAGGGTTTTCAGGGATTCAATAACACTTTTTCTGATCTAAATCCAATTCTGAAATAGCGGGAAATTATGGCAAGATTGTTTTCTTTTGAATATAGAAATCAACATTTTCAATTGTGGTTTTACACTTTCCAGACATAGAACCACAGCAAAGCAAAGCAAACAAAGCTAAATTCCTTACTGGCACTTAAACCACTGCCCTGTAACTTGTTCTACAGTTCAACCACTCGAGGGCAGTGTTGTCCTTGTAAAATACAAAGACGCTCATATGACGTTCTGGGGCGGACTCGGGAGCACATAGGAGTTATGGCTGTAGTGGGCTGTTTCTGGTACAACATAGGGTATATGGTTCAATATTGCCAAAAAAAAAGAAGAATGCTTCAACAAACATTCTCGCTTAAAACCGGAATCAGCCAAATTAAATGCAAATGTAAAATTCAGCAAATGACTTCCAAGATAGAAAAATTCTGAAATAGATCTAAAATGTCAGTTTAAGGCTTTCAGTTGTCACATCAACATTGAGTGAACAATCGGAACTAATTATCCATGAAAAAGCAATAGTTTTTTCCCTCCAAAATATCAATGCACAGTGCATCTGCAATTGAGAGAACAGGAGAGGACAACCGAGGTGTGTGTTGGAGGAGATGGGAGAGAGGAGATGGGAGAGAGGAGGTGGGAGAGAAGAGAGAGGAGATCACCACGGGCCGCTATTGACAACACTTCAGCTCCTGTCTGGCATACAGACAGGAAGCCACTGTCACATGACGGAGATATCGGCACTTTGTCCGATTGCACGGTGGGCCTCTTATGTTTGCTGCCAGCACAAACACAGACCAGTCACACACACACAGACAGGAAGACACACACACAGAGACACAGACAGGAAGACACACACACAGAGACACAGACAGGCAGGGTGACAGACACAGACAGAGACACAGACAGGCAGGGTGACAGACAGAGAAACGGAGACACAGACAAAGACACAGATAGGCAGGGTGACAGACAGACAGAGACACAGACAGGCAGGGTGACAGACAGACAGACAGACAGAGACACAGGCAGGCAGGGTGACAGACAGACAGACAGACAGAGACACAGGCAGGCAGGGTGACAGACAGACAGACAGACAGAGACACAGACAGGCAGGGTGACAGACACAGACAGAGACAGAGACAGGCAGGGTGACAGACAGAAAGACACAGACAGGCAGGGTGACAGACAGACAGAGACACAGACAGGCAGGGTGACAGACACAGAGAGAGATACAGACAGGCAGGGTGACAGACAGACAGAGACACAGGTAGGCAGGGTGACAGACAGACAGACAGACAGACAGAGACACAGACAGGCAGGGTGAGAGACACAGAGAGAGATACAGACAGGCAGGGTGACAGACACAGAGAGAGATACAGACAGGCAGGGTGACAGACAGACAGAGACACAGGCAGGCAGGGTGACAGACAGACAGACAGACAGAGACACAGACAGGCAGGGTGAGAGACACAGAGAGAGATACAGACAGGCAGGGTGACAGACACAGAGAGAGATACAGACAGGCAGGGTGACAGACAGACAGAGACACAGAGAGACAGGGTGACAGACAGACAGAGACACAGGCAGGCAGGGTGACAGACAGAGACACAGACAGGCAGGGTGACAGACACAGAAAGAGACACAGACAGGCAGGGTGATAGACAGACAGAGACACAGACAGGCAGGGTGACAGACAGACAGAGACACAGACAGGCAGGGTGACAGACACAGAGAGAGACACAGACAGGCAGGGTGACAGACACAGAGAGAGATACAGACAGGCAGGGTGACAGACACAGAGAGAGATACAGACAGGCAGGGTGACAGACAGACAGAGATACAGAGAGACAGGGTGACAGACAGACTTCTATGGATTGTAGTCCTTGTTCATCCCACCCTGTACAACCTTGTTGTTGTTGGTGGAATTGTCTCAATAATCTTGAATTTATCATTCTGGACATATTCAGCAGTCACAAATTTACTAAATTATGAAAAATGCAACAAGAAACATTGGGTAACCAAGTCCAAACAATGTTTCCAGACGGTGGGTTGTCGATTGACAAAGAGACCCCTGAGAAGTCCTGAATGGTCTACATTTAACTAGGAAACGATTTCTATTGTCATCATTTATTGTGTTTAAGTTGATTATACTTGGTGTAGGCTGAAAAAAGAAGTAGATCAGTGTGTGTGTGTGTGTGTGTGTGTGTGTGTGTGTGTGTGCTGTCTGAGCGCCATTACCAGCCACTCCATCAGTTCAGCTTCTTTCTGTACTGCCTGCACACGCGCATGCACGGATGCAGGCATGCACGCACGCACGCACACGCACACGCACACACGCACGCACGCACACGCACGCACGCACACACACGCACACGCACACACACACGCGGTCTCTCTCTCTCTCTCTCTCTCTCTCTCTCTCTAAACTGTCACTGCTCATAATTGGCTCTCTCTGTCAAGACAGAAATCAGTCCCACTGTTCCAACTAAAACACACACCCCTCACTCTCATCCCCCTCTTTCCATCCCTCCTCTTCCTCCTCCTCCTCCTCCTCCTCCTCCTCCTCCTCCTCCTCCTCCTCCCCCTCCTAATTGAGAGGGAAACCAACCCCAATCTTCCAGCTAAAACACACTCCTTCCTACTCTTTCCTCATCCCCCCCCCTTTTGCCACCCCCTCACCCCTTCTCCCCTAATTCAGTGGGAAATCAACCCCAATGTTCCAACTAAAACACATCTCCCTCTCCCCCCCACACAACCTCTCCCCCTCCTCCCTCCTCACCACAACCTCTCCCCCTCTGCCCCCCCCCCCCCCCCCCCCCCCCAGTCTTTGGTGAGAATGCAGAGTGACAAGGCTAGCCTCGGGGCCAGGTTGCTGTTGACAGGGACGAGGGCCTCTGATTTGAGGAGAGCCGTCACACCAACGACTGCAGCTGCCTCCTCGAGTGACACCTCCCTGTTACCGGGGGAGACATGGGGCATGGGGGAGGGGGGAGGGGAGGAGATGTCGGGGGGAGGGGGAGAGGGAGGGTGGGAGTTGACTGACTGACTAAAGTTCTCAGGACAGAGAAAGTTTCCCTGATGAGGTGACAGGCCCTCATACTGCACACAGCTACAAGAGGCTTCTAGAGGGGGAGGGAGGAGAGAAGGAAGGATAGGATGGGGGTAGGTAGAGGAGGAGAGGAGAGAGAGTGGGGTCGAGTATGGGTGGGGTGGGTGTGTGTGGGGGAGGGGGGGTGGTTGCCAACTCAAGCCCAGCCATGACATCCTGTTAGATGGTGCGGGACAGGTGTTTAGGATTTGCACACACACACACACACACACACACACACACACACACACACACACACACACACACACACACACACACACACACACACACAGACAGAGTGATTTGTAGGTTTGTATAAAGCTGTGTCAGAGATAAAGGGAAGCGGAGTGTATGAGATTTACTGTGGGAGAGACTGATGGCTTTCACTATGGGGCAGCAGTGATCTACAGGACTCTGTGTGCTGTGCAGAGGTTCATACTTAACCAACGCTAACACACACAGCTAACACACACAGCTAACACACACAGCTAACACACACAGCTAACACACAACGCTAACACACAGCGCTAACACATGGGGCCATAGTAAACACTTGATATTGGGTGTAAGGATGATGTGTAGTAGTGACACCTACAATACACAAGTACACAAGTACACAAGTACAGTATACAATACAGGAACTGACAGACTGTTGAAGAGGGCTAACTCATCTTCATGCCATAGTAACCATAGAAACTCAAAAGGTAGGGTATGTACTCTACCTCAACATGCTCACTATGAACCACACCAAAGAAAAAGTAGTAACCAGTCAACCAACACAGGACTCAACACTTCCCAAACTTAGCTTAGGCAACACTTCTGACGACATACACTTACATACACCTGAGCAACTCCCCTTAGTGATGAGCTTCTCAGGTTGTCATGACAGCGGCCAGTCCGGTTGTTAAATGCGCATTTCTCTAGATGTCATCATCATGTTTTTATGGAGGAGGGGAAGCCATATTTACCCCTATATATACTTAGCCCTGACCCAGTCTGTGTGTGGCGGTGTGTGTGTGTGTGTGTGTCCCCGCTTGCATGTGTGTGTACACGCATGAGTATGTGTAAGTGCATGTCTGTGACGTAGTGTGTGCGTAGGTGCGTGTATGTGCGTACCCGTCTGATTGTGTGTGCATCCGATTGTGTAAGATGGAGAGAGAGAGAGAGAGAGTGTGTGTGTGTGTGTGTGTGTGTGTGTGCATGTGTGTGTGCATGCGTGTGTGTGTGTGTGTGTGTGTGTGTGTGTGTGTGTGTGTGTGTGTGTGTGTGTGTCTCCAGAGGGAGTGCTGTGTATATCACCACTCTACCTTATCTAATTTCATTAATGTGATCTCCTGTCCATCCCCTGACGGCTTAATAGCCATTATTTGTGGTTCCCTTCAAATAAAGCCCGGGCAGTAAATTGCAGTCTGTGGAAATTGAGATATAAACGCCACCCTGCATTACTGTATAATATCTTTCCCTTTAATTAACTGAAAGCCATACTGACATTTATTGGATTGCAAGTTACTTGTTAATGGCAATAAATTGCAAAACAAAAAAAATATCATTGCTTATTTTACATCAATAATTTGTGGACCTTTTGCTAATGATTATTCATTACTCGTCTATGGGGACTGTCGTGTTTGGTGAGGTAAAGTGAATGAAGAATTTAAAGATTTAAGTGGGCAGTGTCGGCTCGGTGATGTAGCTTTGGAGCCATACATAAAATGTCTCCCTCCCTCTCTCACCCTTGTTGTTCTCTCCCGCTGTGTGTCTCTGTCCTTAATGGCTGCTACAACGACTTTTGCATCGTGAAATACATGTCGAAGATGTTTAAGTATGCACATCTTTTGCAAATGTATTAATTGACAAACAAAG
>NC_139657.1:13489419-13526919 GCF_951799395.1 Argentina silus
TGCCATGTTGTACCTGAATGACAGAGAGAGTTTATGGCTGACCTGTGTTGCTCACCCCGTCACCAGACGTCCAATCAGGCTCTACACAGTGTGAGCTGAAATAACACTTCAACAGCCATCTAACTCCAACAGCAGCCAGGGAAAGGTCAAGTGTGTGTCCAAGTGCTAAACTAAGTAGCATACAGACCTGAGTAGAAATGAACATCATGTCCAAGTGTGTGTGTGTGTGTGTGTGTGTGTGTGTGTGTGTGTTTGGATGTGAGTGCACGTGTGTGTGTGTGTGTGTGTTTGGGTGTGAGTGCACGTGTGTGTGTGTGTGTGTGTGTGTGTGTTTGTTTCTGGGTGGGTATCTGTCAGTCATTCAAATCATATGCTCTCATCTCATTAGTTCCGCTGGTGACCTAATCAGAAGAAAACATAACTGCAATAACCAAACAGAAACAACAGTCAGAGCCACGGCCTATTATGTACAAGGACAGTCTAAAGCAAACTGTCACTAGGCAGGCTCAGAGATGTGCCAGATAAACTCTCCCCTCCCTGTGTGTGTGTATGTGTGTGTGTGTGTGTGTGTGTGTGTGTGTGTGTGTGTGTGTGTGCACGTGCATGCCTGCATGCGTGCGTGTGTGTGTGTGTGTGCGTGCATGCCTGCCTGTGTGCACGCGTGCATGTGTGTGTGCGTGTGTCTGTGTGTGTGCGTGTGTGCATGTGTGTGTTTTAGATGTGTGTCTGAGCCTGAGTCCCTGATATCCTGACATGCTGAGCGGATGTGGAGAGTGCTATAAGTCATCAGCTGTGGAGAATGGAGAAGCGTCAGACAGATAAGCACAACAGTGTGTTTCCTTGCAGTGATAAATCCCCCAGTGAGACAGTGCTCTTATTTCCCCTCTCTTATATATGGGCCCAGGTATTGAATTTAGCCTCTGATAAATAAATGGACTGCCACAGACCCGTTTAAGCCTGCCGGGAGGAGACAAGTTCTTGGCTGGGTTACACACACACACACACACACACACACACACACACACACACACACACCACAGGCATGCACGCACACACGCACGCATGCACGCACACACACACAGACCGATAGTATCTTGAAGCACTTGAACACGATCAAAGACAACATTTGTTTCTGCCATGAACACTGCGCTGGTCTATCTGTCTGGACTGGAACAGTCCTGGAGGCCAGACACACCAGCACCAACACACTCTCCTCTCTATCCTCAGACACACCAGCACCAACACACTCTCCTCTCTATCCCTCAGACACACCAGCACCAACACACTCTCCTCTCTATCCCCTTTCTAACTGAAACTCTCCTCAATAATGTGTATAACTTCTGTTGTGTGTCTGTGGGCAGCCTTGTATCATAGCCTTAAAACGTGCAAATATTGACATTCAAGCACTTTTCCTATTCATCATATTATTTGACGTAATTCTCATAGATATTGATACAGTAGAATCGGTAGAATCCTATTTGTCACATTATAACATGTATTTATCAAAGATCATATAAAATAAATAATGCTTTAGTAGGTTGGAGGTTGGGGGTGGTGGTTTAGTAGGTTGGAGGTTGAGGGTGGTGGTTTAGTAGGTTGGAGGTTGAGGGTGGTGGTTTAGTAGGTTGGAGGTTGAGGGTGGTGGTTTAGTAGGTTGGAGGTTGAGGGTGCTGGTTTGCGTATAATCAAGACTTGCAACCCAAACATTGCAGGTTTGAATCTGCTTTGGGACAATTTTAACAAAAAGTGCTTTTAGTGGTTTTGGTTGGCTAATTCTTGTTGCTAATGTTTGCTAATATCTTCCCCTGAGAACATATACTTACCCAAACCACTTTGAAGCTATTCCTAACCCTAACTCTAACCCTAACCACTAACAGTTCATGCCTAACCATAAACCTAACCCTAAACCTAACCCGTACCATTACCACTCAAAGCTAATGCCTAATACTACATACTAATACATACTAATACCTAACCCTCACATAAGCCATCGCTAACAACGTTTATTTTTTTATCTAAACGTCTTCTATTTACACGAAATAGGACATTACCTAGATGTAGTATAAAGCATGTTGCCATGAGACCTTGTTGCTGTGGGAGACACAAGCAAACAGCTGATACTCTGTCAAAAGTCTACCTGATGGTCAGCTCTGATTAGAAGAAAGATCCATTAGGTGAGTATGTAAATGTATGTATATGAGGGGCATTGATTGTAGAGAGCAGGCCTGTTTTAAGGGTTGGTGATGGAGATGAGGAGGGAAAGGGTGCCGTGACCTGTCTGGGTCTCAACTCAATGCAGTGTCACATTACAGCACGGCTCAATCACTTACAGCCCTGAGTGGACCGGGTAGTAACGTCACCTCCTATTGGACCAGCAGCCGTCAGCGGGCAAGAGTGACCTCCAATAGGACAAACGTCCTATCCCACAACGCTGTCTGATCCTGCGGCTCTCAACCACACGTCCGCAACTCGACAGTGGTTATGAAACAAAATGGGATACACTGAGGAACCAAATGGAAAAATATAAATGTTCATATTATTTGGTGAATGTTTCCTGATAGCATAGGTATGAAGCAGGTGAACACAGAAATTGTTAGTTATGAGGAATTGTCACGGGTGGATTGTCACGGGTGGATTGTCACGGGTGTCATCTTTAGACCTTGAGTGTTGTGGGGTTTAGGGGCTTAAACAGCTTGCTGGCTGTAAGAGTGTACCTCTTGCTTTTCAAAGAAACATTCCCTTGTTTACGGGCTAAACCAACATGGTATTTATCTAGCGGTGAATAGATGCAGTGGGTTCTGTTCTGTCATTTCAGTGGCAGGGAAGGGCCATTTGTAGGAGGATAACGAGTTGGGTTGTTTTTCTGCCATGAGAATACTTCCTCACCACTCACAGTGCTAGCTCAAGTGGTTCAGGGGATTTGCAGTAGTTTATATTGGTGAAAACAGGTGTTGTTGTACCTTGTCGTCAGGCAAACCCACAGGTGGATTTGGACGGGCTCCGGCCTCATTTCAGACCAGTTTAACTCAGTTTGACTGAGAATATGTTTCAGAGGAAACGAAACAAAAATAAATGACTGGAAAGGTCTGGAGACCAAGATCCTCTCAGAAATATATATGTCTCTACATACTAAGTCATTATACGCTAATAAGCAAGCTCAGGGTGACAGTGGTAACTCATAATGGGGGGGGGGGGGGGGATGCGTTGAGAGGAACCATCAAAAACTCGGGTCTGTGGTGTGTGTGTGTGTGTGTGTGTATGTGTGTGTGTGTATGTCTATGCGTGTGCGTGTGTGCGTGCGTGCGTGCGTACGTGCGTGCGTGTGTGTGTGTGTGTGTGTGTGTGTCGTGGGGGGTGTCTGTGGAGCTAAACTATCTACATTGATAAGGGCTGACAGCTCCCACACCCCTTAGTTCAGTGTGTGTGTCTGTGGGCTCATTCAGAGTGACAGTGAAGATTAGAGGTGTAATCCTAGCAGAGCTACAGGGGATCCATCAGTCCCCCCGGCCCCCATACACACACACACACACGCACACACACACACACACACACACACACACACACACACACACACACACACACACACACACACACACACACACACACACTCATAGCCTGGGTAATTAATTAAAATGTTAATGCAAGTGACTACTCCATTCTTAATTGCCCGCTGTTGGATTAAGACAGAATCGTTTATGAAGAGAAATTAATTTTAGAACCAGTGTGATACATGTTGTAAAAGGTTACACACGGGTGCTGAAAACGTCTACATATTAACTAATACAGCAGTGATTCTTCCATTGATAATAATCTGATATGTTCCTCCGCTCGTCATGTTAGATCACGGGATGAGATAATTAGTTAACAATATGTACTCAAAGAAAGTTCACGCTATTTGTCTTTTTTTCTGGATTAAAATGTTCTGAGGTAGCAGAAAATAAAAGCAGTGTTTTGAGTTTTCCCCGGATGTGTCGAGGAAAACCACTTAGAGGGAGGCTTTGATCTTAGTTTTAATTAGGCCTTATTCCCCCCTAGTATTCCTCTCCATTCTGTATTTGCAAGAAAGCGTACGAACAATACTCAGAACGAACCGCCTTCTGCCTCGTTCAGCATTTTCCTTAAGTTTCCTTAAGTTTCCCTCGTTGCTTGTTTTTTTTTTCTGGACTGATCTAAGACGACTCCCTCTCCCTCCTACTGTCATGAAGACATACTGTGTAGTTCATGAACACAGCTCAGATAAGGATCTATGGTGCTTGCTGCTTCAATGTCATTTTCATCTTAGTTCAACCTCTTTGCCTTGAAACATACATTCATTATTCTGTTAAACATTCCATACGCATGATAAATTCATGTGCATGTGTTTGAATCCATTTTAATTTCAATCCTTTCTTGATAGAAAATCTATTTTACCTCCACTTAACAACTGCTTTGCATTTTAAGTGAACAGACTAACCCGTCTCACCGGAAAAAGGCGAGGTGTGAAATGAGAGGAGGTTTATTCTGTGCCAGGCAGGGAGGCCCAAACTCAGTCATTAGCTGTCCTCAATTAGACCCTTTCCTTCGGCACCCTGGCCCTCTGTAGTGTGTGTGCATGCATTCATACTGTACGTGGGTGTGTGTGTGCATGTGAGCGAGCGTGTGTGTGTGTATAAGCGTGTGCGAGCGAGCGTGCACATGTGCATGTGTATGAGTGCCTGTATGTGCGTGTGTGCGTGTGCGTGTGCGTGTGTGTGACAGGCGAGCTGAGTGTTAAGCAGTGCTGTCACCCTGCAGAGTTCATCATGTGGGTAACAGGAGAAGCAGTACAGAGCCTCCTTCTCCCACTGATCACTATTAGATATAATTGGACAGGCCTGCCTGGGCCCCTCTCCCCCTCTACATACAGTAGACACTGAGAGACACACTGAAGAGTGGAGCAGAGTAGAGTATAGCTCTTTAACAGACCCGTCTGACAAACGAGGGGGAGGCAGAGGGAAGAAGAGGAGAGGACTGAAGAGGAGGGGAGGTGAGACAGGAGGAGAGTTCATAATCTGATTCAGATTGGGTGTCCAGGAAATACGAATACTGTTAGAAGACCCTCTGGAGTCGTGAATGTGTGTGTGTGTGTGTGTGTGTGTGTGTGTGTGTGTGTGTGTGTGTGTGTGTGTGTGTGTGTGTGTGTGTGTACGTGCATGTGTCTGAAGTGCCTGAAGTGGGGTGTGTGTGTGTGTGTGTGTGTGTGTGTGTGTGTGTGTGTGTCTAAAGTGTTGCCTTTTGCCAGCCACCGCAGCACACGCAGACTCAGACAATGTCATTAGGCTGAGTGAGTGTTTGTGTCACAGCACAGGGACTCCAATTCAAACATTTATGAGGCGTGTATCCCCTCATCCACTCCCTCAGCCCAGCTGAACCACAGGAGGAGCTACAAGCCCTGGTGTTGTTATTTCTGACAGCACATTACCAGGCTCAGGGAACACACACCAGGGAATGACAGCCACACTGAACATGGCTCTAATGAACTGAGCTGTGTGGGGTGTGTGTGTGTGTGTGTGTGTGTGTGTGTGTGTGTGTGTGTGTGTGTGTGTGTGTGTGTGTGTGTGTCTGTGTCTGTGTTTGTCTCTGAGTGTCCATATGTGTGAGCTAGACAGCGGTGGAGGGTTAATTTGTGTTTGTGTTAGATAAAAGGGCGAGAGAGTGTGAGAGAGAGAGTATGTCTCGGTGTGAGCATATGGAGTGTGTGCGGAAAGAATAAGTAAGGAGAAGTTTTGTGTACCTTGCAGAGCGGTCTAGTCCCTGGGTGCTTCTCCCCCCCCCCACCCCTCCCCCCAGAACTGCTGTTGTTTGGGGCAGGAGAGACGCCCCGGCCTGGATGAATTCCTCCCCGTCAACAAATTAAGAGCCGCTATTGTTGCCGCGACAACAAGGCTTCCCGGTAGCCGTGGGGAGCACCATGGAGACCAGTGACAATATCGGAACATTCTCCTAATCATCCCCAGCTGTCAGGGAGCACCTGGTCTGACACCTCTGCTTAAAACCTGTCTCCCAGGCATAAGATAATTACAAGAGGCAGCAAAGAGAGAGAGAGAGAGAGAAAGAGAGAGAGAGAGAGAGAGAGAGAGAGAAAGAAAGAGAGAAGGAGAAGGAAAAAGGAGGAGATGGGGGGGGGGAAAGAGAGTCAGGAGTGGAGAGGTAGGGCAATATAAGCTAAGCAGCCATTGAACTGGTGAGCGTGTACAAAGGCTGTGGTAGAGTTGTGTGTCTGGGGGTGTCTCCCCTCGCCCTTCTTGAGGGGGTCCCTGGGTAGCGCTGAGGGGGACAGGTGAGGGACGGAGCTGTCACGAGAGATGACACACACTGAGGGACGGAGCTCTACTCCACTCTCTCACACACTCTCAGAAGAGTGGCGTGGGACTGTTCCACTGAACCAGTCAGGATACTGTATGGATAGAGAGCCACATTTTGGGGGTAATTGCTTGTGGAAGGTGTGAGTGTGTGTTTGAGAAAGTTGCACTTTTTGGATTGTGTAAAAACTATGACCCATAGACCCCGATAGCTAGTTTCAACCAGATGATGTTGTGATGGAGTAGACACTGCATTGAGATTGGAAGACAAAGACACCACTAACCACTGGGGAATCATTGGAAATGTCCGCAGAACAGAGGAATATACTTCAGGTGGGCCCCTGTTTACCCTGTTCACTTTACCAGGCAACCGCATTTGCCTCAAGGAGAGCAAGGCCCTATTGGTGCATACACATGCATGCACACACACATGCACACACACACACACATACGCACGCACGCACGCGCGCGCACACACACACACACACACACACACACACACACACACACACACACAGACACACACACACCTTTACCCTTACATACACACACTTACTCAACAGCCTTTCATTTCTCTACCAGCAGGGCCTTCCCTCAGAATAACACCCCTGTCAAACCATCTACAGGGGGCTAAATTATTCAAATCCTTCCCCTCTCCCTCTTTCTCCCCCCCGCTTTCCCTCCCTCCCTCCCTCCCTCCCTCCCTCCCTCCCTCCCACTCCTGCACTCTGCCACTCATAATTTGTCTTTTCATTGTTGCCAATTTAGTGGCAATCCTTCCCATTAATGATGCCAACTGTTCTAAACGATGTCAGAGCGGAGAGGAGAGGGAGGGAGGGGGGAGGGAGGAGAGAGGGGGGAGGGAGGAGAGAGGGGGGGGGGTTGCTGTCAGCTCAATGAAGGAGCATGGGTGTGGCAAAGACAACTGTGTGGTCTACTGCAGCACTAGTTAATGATTTACTGACTTTTTTCTTTTTCTTTCCCTTTCACACAAACACTCTCTCTTATCGTTAACCAGGCTTTGGTTTATTAGCCGGTTAAATGTACATATGCAGCTATTTCCCTGTCGGGAGTAAGCATATTTTGGAGGGTTTGTGAATTATATGTACATCTGTTTCATGTGCTAACATTGCTCCAAAACATAAAACACACTGGTTTGTGACTGTGTATCAAAATCATATACTTTTATTACTCAGCTTGTATATTACCAAGTGTAGAGGTTAACACGAAACCCCTACATCTTCTTGTATTGACTGTGTGACAGAATTACTGTATCCAATCAACTTTTTCACAATGATGAGTATTCACAATGATAATAGCAAAAGGTGTTACAGAAATATGTGCTTAGTTTCCTCCTGGGAGCTGCAGTATAAACTTCACATTTGAATCATCAATATTTGTAGAGAAATAATATATTCACATGGAATACGGTATCCCTTAATCTTCATAATAAATGAGAAAACAGCTTCAATATTTCATCAGTCAAGAGTTATGCAAGGTGTATGGAAAGAATATTTAAGATCATAGGCAGACATACAGTATATTCTGTATATACTGTATATGAATACCGGTTAAATAT
Source organism: Argentina silus (assembly GCF_951799395.1). Classification (NCBI taxonomy): domain Eukaryota; kingdom Metazoa; phylum Chordata; class Actinopteri; order Argentiniformes; family Argentinidae; genus Argentina; species Argentina silus. The sequence goes on from NC_139657.1 coordinate 13,497,319, forward strand.
GAATCATATGGATATTCTAAGATGAGTCGAGATTGGGAAATAAGATTTGCCCCTCGGATTGCACTACTCAAGGTAAACTGAGATATGACATGCATGCAGGAGTAGCAGGAATACCAAGAATAGCAGGAGTAGCAACCAGGAGTAGCAGGAGTAGCAGGAATACCAAGAATAGCAGGAGTAACAGGAGTACCAGGAGTAGCAGGAATACCAAGAATAGCAGGAGTAACAGGAGTACCAGGAGTACCAGGAGTAGCAGGAGTAGCAGGAATACCAAGAATAGCAGGAGTAACAGGAGTACCAGGAGTAGCAGGAATACCAAGAATAGCAGGAGTAACAGGAGTACCAGGAGTACCAGGAGTAGCAGGAGTAGCAGGAATAGCAGGAGTACTAGGAGTAGCAACCAGGAGTAGCAGGAGTGCCAGGAGTACCAGGAATAGCAGGAGTAGCTACCAGGAGTTCTAGGAATATCTACCAGGGGTCTTTGACATGCCAGCTGTAGATCAGCATGTTGTTCCTCATTCACCATGTCCCTGGTTCACAGTAATGCTCCCTGAACAGTCTCACCATGAGCGAGTTGAGAGAGATCCACTGGGGAGGGATTCTCCTACTGTATCCTACTGGGACACATTTACATTTATGGCATTTAGCAGACGCCTCTATCCAAAGTGACTAACCACAAATACATTTGACTAAGTAAGTGAATCATTTGTCCATCAGTCATCATAAGAAAAAGTAATCTATGCTCGGACCAGGGGCCATAGGCAGTCACAATGCTAGAAGAAAGGGAGTAACAGTCACAATGCTAGAAGAAACTTGCACAGGGGGGTAGTGGGGGTGAAGAGGTCTTTAGGAGGGACAGTTAAGATGTAGCCTGAAGAGATGGGTCTTCAATCTACGGTGGAAGATAGGTAGTGAATCACTCATCTTTTCAATTCAAGTAAAGAAACATTGTAAATAAATAACCTGGTTGGCTGAAGGATGTCAGATCAATGGGAACATTTAATGAATTATATTTCACCAGAAATATCTTTCAGCATATCAAACTGGTCAGTACAGTATGTACTCCTCCAGTATGTTAGTCATAGTTCAAATCCACTGGTTTGATCACTATTTGGTCACAATTTCTGAAGAATTGAAATTATGATTTTTGACAGTTTGATTTGTTTATTCATCCATGCAATATTAATTGTACCACATACTGTTATATTCTTGTATTCATAATTCTCTTGCTATAGATTATGCTAATTACTTGCTATAATTATAATTATATATAATTTACATTCCTCCCCCGCTTGCAAACTAATGTTTGCGATTTGATTGACAGGGACAATAATTTCAAATGATAAATGCTCTTGGTTCTTATTATTAGAATCCTCTCAACATTTCATCAAAACGTCAAGAAAATGGATCCTATGAGTCATGGAATATTAACATATGAGGTTATAATGTACGTTGTTTATAAGTCATTTATATAATTTAACCATAGCACAACATACTGTCTTGAACTGTGTGTTGAATATGAGATTTTCTATAACAGATATCACCTATTCATTTGTTATTTGTTATGAATTATGTATTTGTTTATTTAGATTGGCATTACCTAACCTAGGAACAGCTTCTCATCCTGAGGTGAACACAAAACACATGGCGTGATAATCACACATAGACAGAGACAACAACACAGTGGAAGCCTAGTAGTAGCACTGCTCATCCCTGTATGGAAGGGTAGGCATACAGTACATATATGGTTTTACAGATATCCACGTGCCTAGTAATGGTATCCACATTGTAAAACACCAACGAGTAAGAGTGAGAAGTAGAGGAAGGAGGAGGGGGAAGAGAGAGAGAGAGGGAGGGAGAGAGAGAGAGGGTGGAGAGAGAGAGAGAGGGTGGAGAGAGAGAGAGAGAGGGTGGAGAGAGAGAGAGGGTGGAGAGAGAGAGAGAGGGTGGAGAGAGAGAGAGAGAGGGTGGAGAGAGAGAGAGGCATGGTTAAGATATGGGTGGGAATAGGAGGGTAAGGAGGAGAGACAGAAGCATGGTTAAGCTATGGGATGGAATACTGCTATCTTAAATGAGGAGTCCCATATGAAGGTTTGGATTAACACAATTTAATCCCTCATCAAACAGACAATAACAGTGTGGCCAAATCCTCCCCAATTCTCAGATTAGGGTTAGCTCTTTACTTCCTCTCCGCTGCACAGCTGGGGTGAGGGCTAGCCGCTGCGCTATCCCCCACAATGACCTCTGGATGGGAACACGCTAACAAACGGTAGCGTCATTACAGCTGCTGCTAGTCAACAAAATCCCGGTGGACAGCTTAATTTAGAGTTTGGAAGATTATTTTTGCCGTGATGAGTTTACGCCTGGAGTTTGGAAGCGATGAGTTGATTTAAAGGTTCAGTGTGTAGTTTTGTGTGTTGCTGCCCCCGCTGGCCACACTGAACATTTGAAAATGCCCTTGTAAACAAAAAACAAATGTGAAATAGGCGCGTAAAGGCCAGTGTCCTACCCGACACCAGATTTGAGAAAACACTTTGTTTGGACTAATATAGCACTCTTCACTGAACGTTCTTCATCATGTGATCTCATTACTTGATGACCACCGATTTATCATGGCCATTTAGCACTATTTTGAAGCGAAAATCTACATACTGGACCTTTAAGGACCTTTGATGTTTTTCATGAGGTTAACTAGCTAATTGTTATTTCTTTATTGTATCTATCGTATGTCTTTTCTGTTGCTGTATGTCATTTTTGGATGTTGTTTATTTCACCATTGAGGACCACATTGAAAATAAGTGTAATGCTTTCATGAGCTATCATTTGGGATCATTTATTTAAAATCCCAAAATAAAAATCAATCAACCAATCAATCAATCAATCAATCAATCAATCAATCAATCAATATGAGGTGACGGAGCACTTATTTTGATTATCCCTTAAACTCTTAAAGAGAATGAATAACATGGGATGATCCCTAACAAATAGTTCCATAACATCACAGTCACATGAAGTCAATAAATAACACCAGCTCTTGCTGCTGTGTGTTACACCTGAGTCCACATCCAGAATTGTTCATGAGGTAGACACTATGCTAAACAACATGCTTCTCACGCTAACCGTGTATTTGACTCTGAAGACCTTGACAATAGTACTTCAAAACCTGTAATTAGGAGGAGAGATATGAGGGTGTAATTACCTCTAAGTGTGAGTACCCTAGAGTTCACAAATGTGTTCATCTGGCAAATAAAGGATTACTGTATCTGTGTACTTCACTCCTTAACTCACTCAATTCAGCAGGGAGAGAGGGAACACAACAGAACGAGAGAGAAGAGAGAGATGGAGAGAGAGAGAGAGAGAGAAACTGCTGACATCCACTCCTTTAGTCGGGTGCATCTTTTTTTGTAGATGAAAATATAAATAGCCAAAACCTCATCGGGGTTTCAACGTGTGTTTGATACAGTGTGTGTGTGCTGTGGTAAATTGTTTGTGTTCCTTGTTTTCTCATTTTGCGAACTAGGCGCAATATACAAACAGTAACCCTCAATAACTGTTTAAGACCATCTCAGGTTTACATTTCTTAAAAAGTTGTGTGTTTTTATACTGTATTAAATTACAACCCATACAGTATAATTCATTCAATTCAAAGCAATGAAAGTGTAGTTATTTACTGAAAAAACAATAAGGAAATGAAGACCAAACAAATACCATGTAAAACACCAATGAAGTGAGTTACAGGCCGCCTGACAACAGGAGCACACACAATCTCTGCCCAGTTTGTTTCTGCTGATGGAGGAAAGTGCCACAAGTTCAAACCACATTTTGATTTAGACTACTGTTGACCAACTTCAGCATCATTTGTTGTTTATGCGAATGCTTGGGCACATTTTCTCTCTTAATTAAGGTAATTGTGAGTGAGGAGTGGCCTGTTTTGGTGTAGCCTTGGGGCAGAATGGGCTGTTTTTTGCAGTGCTAGGCTGTCTGGTAGAGGTACGTAGAACTTCCCCTCCAGCCCTCAGGAGACAGAGTGTGTGTGATGGCTGCTGAACTGGCATGACCTGTGTGTGGAGGTAAAAACCTAGAGAAATACAGCATGACGTCTGTGTGTTGATGGATGGGTCTACCTGAGGTTCAGAAGTAAAGATGGGAGATGACAGCATGTCTAAAGTATGTAAACATTCTGTAGCCTACGTGATGAACATGTCCAACTGTCATTTTGTTGTCAGCTGTCCACACATATACCGTATATAAACAAATAAAAAGATTAGAAATAAATGGAAAATATTTCTATACAAAATAAATAAAGCTTATTTTTCCTGATTCTTTTTATTTCATTTTAATCATTACATTCAAAGCACACCAACACACAAGATTTTACTAGATTATCATCATATCCTTAGATTTCTTTTGTAAATGTTTTAAGGAATGTGTGTGTGTGTGTGTGTGTGTGTGTGTGTGTGTGTGTGTGTGTGTATGTGTGTGTGTGTGAGCATGTGTGTGTAAGCATATGTGTGTGCGCGTGCAAGTGTGTGTGTGTGTGTGGTGTGTGTGTGTGTGTGGTGTGTGTGCGAGCATGTGTTTGTAAGTGTGTGTGTGTGGGTGTGTGTGTGTGTGTGTGTGTGTGTGTGTGTGTGTACGTGCGTGCGTGTGTGTGTGTGGTTTGCAACCACCCTCTGGAGCTCGACCAACACAATTGTTATGGAGCGTCGGCCAATGCTGCAGCGCTGCCAGAAACAGTAAACCAGCCCCAGTTGATATCAGTTATTAATATTTAACTGGCCATCATTAAAGTTTAAGGAGGAAGAGATGGAGCCCAGGAAAAAAAGTTTATTCTTCATGATCACAGGTCACTACACTGTAAACACTTTCACTAAAGCCCCTAACAGTATTACAGTGTCTGTTTGGGGAGCGGTGGGCCGCTGTGGCTGGCTCTGTGGTGGTTCTGTGTGCTTCGGTTTATTAGATCTGATAAAGCCACTTTTCTGCACTGATTTACACTGTCTTCTCTTACACCACCACTGCCATGACAGGTCTTTACTGAAATCGGTCTACCTGTGAGGTAGATTTACCTGGTATCTTTACAGTAACAACTCAATTTTGACTGTAAGAAATAGTTTGTATAAATCCTACCATGACATGTCCCTTTGATAAACACTGCTATGAAAGGTTTAATTGAATCCTATTCAGAGCCTTACTGTCCACATCCAAACATTCTAGAATCTTCCTTCATAATCGGACGAGATTTGATAGTTATAAAGAAACATACAATATGTCTGATAAGAACAAATTCATTCTGTTCGTAAATTGCCTTTACGTTCTGAGCCAATCCACTTCCATACGGTACGTTTGATTTTATATCGGGGAAGGAGTATTCCGTATATTGTAGAGTTACATTACTCTCCCTCTGATTGTCACATTTACAGGTCTCAGTCACCGGGGTGCAGTGAAAAGCCTTGTGTAATTTCCTTTGTCATAAAACTCCTATACATTCAGTTTTATTTGCTGTTGTAAACCTACCCTAGAAACAAATAAAACCTCCATATGGTCCATTGTGTTTCACATTCAGTAAACAGTCATAAATGCATGGTTTAATTTGAGAACATGTATGAACGTATGAAAAAGCTCTTTCCATACAACGTGCACTCCCACCCCCTGTCTGTCTCAGCCATGTATTGATATAGTGTACTCAGCAAAAACATGTCTATTATCACAGAAACAGCGGTAGTGCAAGCCTGCCAACACTCTCAATTTGTTCAAAAATCACATTTTGTTCCTCATTTCAAAGCGGGACCTCTTTTTTGTGTTCCACTTTTCCACCTCCCGTAAATGTACAGAATGAAGCCACAATACCATAAACAGTAGTGGGCCGAGCAAAGAAGTAGACGCATCTCTCCCCCCAGCACAGCCTCCATTGTCACCTCACAGATAGAGCCCCAGTGAATGTGACCTCTCCTTGACGTTTTGAGGTAAACAAGTCAAACCAAGGTTAAAGCTGGAGTGTGAGATTCAGCGCTGTTCCACCTCTCCAACGCGGAGGTTCTATAAAAGAATAGGCTGGCTGGCTAAAAGTGAGCATGAAAAATAACCCACCTCCACGCTGACCCATATCATCCATTATGTCGGCTGATTATGAGAACAGAGTTGCCTTATGGGTAGGCACGGCCCCGGGAAACAATAGCTCACTGTCAGACTACGCTTTAACCACACCATGACCGGTTTTATTATGGTCAGACTATTGAACCACCGCTGAACCCTAACCAACCGTCTTTATATTTGTTGATGAACCGCTGAATCACTGTTGAAACACTCACTGACCAGCTTCATTAAGGTTCAATCATTGAACCACTGCTGAACCACTTACTGACCTTTTTTATTATGGTTAGATGACTGAACCGTTACTTGACCACTGACTGAGTATCTTTATTGAATTCTCTTATTTCAAGGAGAGTTGTCTTCTTCTAAATTGCTCGGTGAAAACTGTGGCTCTAATGCATAATACATACATGCAAATGACAATGTCCTGTTCACGGAAATAATATTAAAACCAAAACCTCTCGCAAAATTAGTCTTTTAATGAAATGTCCAAGAATGCAAATCCACTACAGCTCTAAATGCAATTCCGGTCAGGAATTAAACTAAATAAGTTGGGGCAGGTTTATCTTAATAGCTGATCGGAGCTCAGTGAGGTTGGTATTAAGCCTGTCGGTTGCAGCGCTCCACGCAATCACAGCTTTACCCTCTGTAGCGTGGCTTACTCAAGTGACCAGGGTAGAATTAACACACACACACACACACACACACACACACACACACACACACACACACACACACACACACAAACACACGCCTCAGTGCACTCGGTGCAATATGACGCCTCACCTTTGATAGATGCAGTTAATTACAATGAGGTGATTATTAGAGAGGCCAAGGCCTTGGCAATGGAATTTATCCTAAATATCTAACAGCGTGTCTGAGAGTGTGTGAGCCACTCTGGGAATGTGTGTAGCATGCCAATGTTGTTTGACTTTATGAGTGTGTAATGCAAGAGTCATACAAATGTGCAGAATTGGATACAGAACAATGTACACACGCAGACACACACAGACACACAGACACACAGACACACCCCCCCCCCCACACACACACACACATAATTCATTATAGCTTTGTAAATTGTATTCTATTAACATTCTACTCATTGCATTGGTCAATTCATTTCATATTCTGAATATGTTTTAAGCTTGCTGATATATTTCATAGAACCCTTCATAGAGCCCTTTCCTTCTGCATGTATCCTGGTGGTTTAGCTGTACAGCGGTGCAGTGAGAGTATTGTGCTGTGTAGATGGACCCTCCATGCTGACAGGGTTGAGTGATGCTGGCCGTGTGTGTGGAGATGCACTCTCCATTACCTGACATATCACCTGACAGCAGGAGGGCCAAGGCACTTCATTACCAAGCCATTAGGATTAAAACAGATTAAGCTATCATATAGATATGTGTAAGAGACTAATGATTTACTAATTAACACATCATTATGGTAAGCTCACAGCATGGGCTCTATGTTGAGTGTGTGTGGGTGTGTGTGTGGGTGTGTGTGTGTGTGTGTGTGTGGGTGTGTGTGTGTGTGTGGGTGCGTGCGTGCGTACCTGTGTGTGGGTGTGTGTGTGTGTGTGTGTGTGTGTGTGTGTGTGTGTGTGTGTGCGTGCGTGCGTACATGTCTCATAGCATGTTTATTGTCATACACCCCCAGCCCATGCTCTTTGGTCTCTGTGTGTGTGCTTAACAAATAATACACACACACACACACACACACACACACCTGTCACAGCTGTTCACTCTATGAGAGGTTCAGCCTTTCTCTCCCTTGCCTCATGTCAAGTAGAGTGGTGTGTTGAACTGGGTGCTAGAGGGGAGCTCTTCTAGCCGGGGTTAACCTCACCTTTCTATTGTGTGCTTGGCACAAAACAGCTGTACTGTTGAAATGAGACCAGTGGGACTGTCATTCTGCCAGAGAGTGAGTGAGGGTAACTGCCAATGATAAACAGTAATTACATCCATTTAAAATGTGCATTATTTGACCCTGTGTTGAATAAACTAGTGAGGCAGAAAATTGTCCAGTTTTATCCTTGCGCTATAAACACTCACATTTGAGAGCTGTTCATCCTTCAGTCAGACTAGACATTCTAGGAAGATCTTTCTTTTGTAGTTTTCAATGTGGCTGGTTGACTGACTGACTGACTGACACACAATATACAGTACATAGACACACAGACAGACACACAGGCAGACAGACAGACAAACAGACAGACAGACAGACAGTCAGACAGACATACACAGTTGAATGCATTCAGTGAATCTCCTCTGTACTTCTATGAATCTAACAATTCACCATTGAGCTCAACAGAGGATTCATCTATTGCCCTGTGACAGCCAGGGTATGTGTAGGCTAGCTATATTCAGAAAACATAAAAAGAACATGATTTCTAGAGCAAAAAAAAGAATACGTATAAATGAACCTCTGTGCCTATTCAGATGGGGACCTCTCTTAATACCACTCTGACTATTGTGTGTGTAACTCCCCTCATTGTGTGCATCGCAGGAAGAGTGATAGGAGTCTTTAGAAGAGACCAGAGCCAGCCACAGATTAGGAGCTCATTAGCATTTAAGGTGCTGTCATAAATTCCATCCCAAAGTGGAGGGGAGAAGCAGGACAAATGAAGCAGGATTAATAGGGACTCGGCACTGACCGATAGCAGGGATTCAGTGTCTGGGTCACCTTGGGAGAGAGTGCCGCTCGTGTTTGGGGAAGAGACGGATGGGAATAGCTGGAGAGAGAAAGGTACATTTCTTCAGACAGAGAGACACGAAAAGTACTGTACAGTAGGATGTCGATTAGAGGAGAATAAACCTGAAAGGCAAAAGGTGAAGAAGAAAGAGAGGTGAGACTGAGGGGAGAGGAGAGGAGAATGGCTACAGAGACAGAGTCGGGGACTGTGTGTTATCACACAACTCCCTAACCTTCGCTCTCACACGTCACTACACAGGTAATGAGGTCCCTGTATGGGGGCTGATGGAGCACTGAGTCAGGCTTTATGCTGTGTTTCTCACCTCCAGGCCTGGGGTAACACTGGGTAACATTTCACATTATATAGATGATCTCGTTTGGTACTGTCCTTTGGTCCATTGGTGACTCTTAGGTAAAATATTTATTTTTAGGGAAGATTATACAAATAGAGAGGTTCAAGACCTTCATAAAACATTTAAAAAAAAATTGCAAAAGGAAATAGTAAAATGGTAATATACTGGGAAAGATGGGTTAACCTGTGGACATCTGGACATCTGAAGGTTGGAATTAATAATTAATTAACCGATTAACTTATAAATCCAATACAGGCAGAGATGGGAAATGATATGTGTATAGATGTATGTATATGTCTATATGTCTAAGTAGTATATGTACCTTCCCATGGAATGATAAATAGCTGTACAGTAAGTAGAAGTGTAATTATGACTGTCTTTTCATAGGGTTAGTGTTAGGGTTAAGGTAGGGGGGAAAATAAAACAACATTTAAAAATGAAAAGGGACTAGAAATTATGCAAGCAATGCTATCTCATAGAACTTCAAAGCTGATCTTCAAAGCTAACCCTAACCCTAACCCTAATCGTAACAAATGTTTTTAAAAAATAATTAAAAGCAATTTACATTATATTTCTCTCATGCCATGTGGTTACCCATAGTTCCACTCAATTCTGAGCTGTGTTTGTCCTTGTCCAAGCAAATATGGAATAGACTAACATAACTTATTTTCTAGCGCGAATTAAAGTCATTTTATAGGCCCTTTTTTTTCAATGTAAACACAGCATTGGATAAACGCCTTGTAATACACAACAGAAGCCTTCACTTCAAAGACATACATGATTGTTTCAATTGAAGAGTTTCACATGACTGCTTTCTTTGAACAGTCAGTACAACTTAATTCAAAGCTTAGCTTCTACATTCATTTTCATTCTTCAAAGTTGATCATTGTAATGTGATGTCAAAATAAAACATTTACATGAAAAACAACTCATTTGTACTGGAAGCATATTGAATTTTAAGCACAGAGCTAGACTGTATACATGCAGTGTTTGGTGTTTCCATCAATGGAGGCTGGTCGAGGCAGAAAACAGAGGACAGTCTCATTTCAATGTATGAAATTGAATGCATTAAAATGAACCCGTCCTCCGATTTCTACCTCCACCAGCCTCCATTGACGTAAACACCAAACACTGTATGTATACAGTCAAGCACTGTGCTTAAAATGCGTATGTCTGCTCTCTTGTCCCAAATGCTGTAGACAGTGACTGATTCCTGAATCATTGAAACAGAAGACCGAACAGACTTTCCTTCTTCACTCTGTGAAGTTCAACTTTGAACAGGAGTTCAACTTTGGACGACCTGAGGAGGTCTGAGGGTGAGTGTCTGTCTTTATGCAGCTCAATTCCGAGCCCCTACAGTAGCTGGGACAAGGTGACTTCCAGGTAATCTATAAGAATAAGGTGCCAAGAAGGCGCCGGGGTCTTTTATTAGATCTCCGATACGCCCCGGTCCCGCTCCCCCAGTCCCCGCCTCCGCCCCAAGATTGGCACTCGCTGGTTCCACCTAGGGAAGGCCCACGTCGCTAATGACTCTAGACAGTCGCTATGACACCCATCTGGAAACCACCTTCCCTTTAACCGAGGGGCCGCGGCGGCGGAGGATAGACAACTGTCGATGCCTCCTCACACTCGTTCTCGGAAGGAGACAGAGAGAGAGTGAGAAAGAGAGTGAGAGAGAGAGGGAGAGAGATCTATTCGTCAGAGCTTAAGGAGTTTTCTAACAGTACATTGACCTTGAGTGGCTACCATTGATTTCCAGTAACGCCTCCCAAACAGCGTTCCGAACCCCGCCGAGCGCCACGGGCCTCTGATTTGGAACAGATTTCCCAAATTCCGATAGCGTGCCACCTGCCCGGGATGATGGATAGTCCTCCTGTATCCCATCAATCCTCACCTGCTGCCGAGGAGGTGACACCTGGGCCAGATTTATCATCATATACGACACAGAGCCAACTGACCAATCAGAGAGGAGCCTGCTAAACGAAGGCCCCTCCCCCCCGGAGTGTTCCATTATGGGGAAAAACAGATTTATTCCTGCTCTGTGACAAGAGGAGGGGAGAAGAGGAGCGAGAGAGGGGGAGAGATGAGAGCAGAGGAAAGGTGGGGGGAGAGAGAAGGCCGGGGGGGGGGGGGGGGGGGGGGGCAATGCATTGAAACTGAAGTACAGTACATACAACAGAATGGAATGGAAGCAAAAGTTCCTTCAAGTCACAACTCTGGAGCTCTTTCATACCAATGGATAGAATGTTCTACTTACTGTAATGAAACAAAGTGAGTCCGGGTAAAGTGTGGAAAACTGAAGTAAGACTGTAATATTTATTTATTTATTTTAAAAACTGGATGCATCACGCATTCATTGATCCTGCACGTGCCTGGGGCTGAACATCCTTCCCCGAGGATTCACTCTCTCTGTATGTGTTCATACGTGTGTGATTCAGTACACTTAATGTGATGAATTCATCTAATATTCATCTCTCCCAAAAAAGATCATGGAAGCAGAAGAGAGAATCACAAGACCATGAACGCACTAATCTAATTAATATCCCCCTGTTCCTTCTGCTGATTTTACGAGGAGTTAAGAACCGTCTGCTTTTTTTTTTACGGCTATTAGATGCCAAGTGTGAGCAATCTTTCACTCTGTTCTTTTTTCTTTTTTTTTTTCTCATTCCATCAATGGTTGGCCAACCTCAAAAATGAAACAGCCTTTAGAAGAATTAAAACTTCTTTGGACAAAGAGAACAACCAGCTCTGGATCAGTAAAACAAGTCACTAAAAAGGGATTCAAACACAGCGCCGTGCCCAGACTCGTCTCCTCAACCACAGCACTTCCTGGCAAAGACTCAAATCTGGCTTGGTCTTTGCCAGGAGTTCCCTCCACCGCCACCCCTCTCCCTTCCTCATCCTCCCTCTCTCTTACTCTTTCTCTCTTTCTTTCACTCTCCCCTACCCCTCCCCCCTCTCTCCCTCTCTTAAAGCTCTCCTCTCTCTCTCTCTCTCTCTCTCTCTCTCTCTCTCTCTCTCTCTCTCTCTCTCTCTCTCTCTCTCGGTTGGTTCAGCTACAGTGGCTTCTATAACACTCACCAGGCACAGTGCTTTAGCCCAGTGTAATCCTGCCAACCCTATTTCATTAGCCACACGGACTAAAGAGCTTAACAACACAGCCCCATCTCACACAAAAAAAAACGACACAACACAAATTCCTCTGAATACATGGTCGCTTAGCCAATATTCCTTCTCCCTCTCCATTCCCCCCCTCGCTCTCTCTCTCTCTCTCTCTCTCTCGCTTGCTCTCTCTCTCTCTCTCTCTCTCTCTCTCCCTCTCTCCCTCTCTCTCTCTCTCTCTCTCTCTCTCTCTCTCTCTCTCTCTCTCTCTCTCTCTCTCTCACTGCGTCTACATCTCCTTGCAGAGGTGCCCAGAATGGATTAGAGATGACATCAATGGGATGAGACGTATTACCAATCGATTTCGGGAGAACGTGTCTTTGTTCTCCCGAGAGTAAAACTTTGGATGTAGGCTGTGTGTGCGCGGATGTCTCAGGCTGCTGATGTGGAGATGAAGCGACTCGGAGAAGCGAGAGACGAGAGGCTGTGTTTATCAATGTCGGCAGCCAGAACTACCGCTGGTGTTTAATCAGTAAAGTAGATGAAGGCGGTATTGTGGTTATTGTGGCCATTGTCTAACAGAGACGTGTGTTTTGTAGACTGTAAGAGCCTGTAAAGGAGAGAGAGAGAGAGAGAGAGAGAGAGGAGGATAAACAAGCCGATCGAGAGATTCCCGATCAGTCCTAATGGTGACGGTTTAAAGACGTTCTCCTTAACTGTTGCCGTCTGTCTGACACAGTACCAGCCAAACAAGCCATTCAGTTGATTATTCACCAGAGCACCTGAAACTCCCAGTAAGCCTGCTTTAGTAGATCGGTGACAGTGTAAGAGAGATCCCATCAGAGATGCCTGCCAGTGGTTTCACACCTCTCACAGCTCTGGCATCAATTACTTTTGACTGGAATCCATTACGCTTAATCCCACTCAGAGTGTCATAGTGTTCCCACTCTTTTCAAACTCTTTTCATCGGTGAAAAGTTTATTCTTCTTTCTTCCACTGGAGTGGGCCTGGTCTTATTTAACGTTTGACGTGACATGGTGTGTCCCATTGACCATAGTGTCATACTGTGTATGTGTACGTGTGTGCGTGTGTGTGTGTGTGTGTGTGGGGGGGAGGGCAGGGGCAGTGGCTGGTCAGGTTGTCAGTATGAGGGAGGGGTGTGTGTGGGGGAGGGGGCAGTGGAGGGGGGGGGGACAGGGGGCCGAGACCGCTGCCATATTTCTTCATGAGGCAGACAGTGACAGAGGAGCAGCTTTACTAATGGCCTGTCACAGGAAATGAGGACGAATAGTTCCTGTGTTTGGTGGCAGGAGAACCCTTCAAGCAATCACACAATGCTCTCTCAGCGGATGTAGGACGCGGAACCTCCATAGCCTGTATGCTAAATGCTAACTCACACAGAGAACTCTGTGAGAGAAAGCACACTGAAAAAAGCCGGTCTCCCATGCTCAATGCATCCCTCTCTCTCCCTTCTGTTCTCCCTCTTCCTCATCCTTCTTTTTTCATCTCTCACTCCTTGCTCTCCTCTCCCCTCTTGCTACTCTGCCCCCTCCTCAATCTCTCTCTCTCTCTCTTTGTCTCCCTCTCTCTCCTCTCTTCCCCCTCTCTCTCTATGCCATCATTAGTGGCTGTCCCGTGTTGAGGGGAGAGTAATCTGAACTACGCGTCCCAGGGGCCCACTCCTTTACTTCCTGCTGTAGGAATAAGCGGCCTATTGATTAGTTATCAGCTCGTAATTGGGCTGCGATCTTCCTCGCCCTCAGATATCCCCCAGATATATGACACTCGTGACAGCGAGTGTGAGAGAGAGAGAGAGCGAGAGAGAGAGAGAGAGAGAGAGAGAACATGCCTGTCTACACGTTCCTTAACAAAATATCTTCCTGACCATGCAGACGACTGAAGACAACTCAAGCTTGTTTTCTCAGTCACTTTTGTCGCATATTTGCTAATATCATCATGCCCAGGGAAATTATTCAATCTTTCAAACGATATGGCCAGAGAGGTCTTGCAGGATTCTATGCACTGTGGAAACCATGATCACCCCTTTTGGGTCATTTTTCCCTTCAAAAAACTCTGAAATTGTAATCATAGTTTTAAAATGAGAACGTGAGGCTTACTGAGAAAGAAAACTTCAATAAGCTCAGAGTAAGTACACCGTTAGCATATGGATAATTCCCTCTGAGGGATTTCAATACAAATGGAAGCTCTGGAAGCGGATAAGCAACAGGAAGGGTGTCTCTGCTCCTGTGTAAGCATCCAAATCTACTGTGAGTGAGCAAAGAGCCATGACTAACTCTGACTAAGTCTGTTTGCCTGTTTTTAGGGAGAGCTTAAGGAGACTTTCCTTTTTCCTCCATCTCTCTCTCTCTCTCTCTCTCTCTCTCTTTCTCTCTCTCTCTTTTTGAATCTATCATTGCCCTCTCTGTGTCCTGCTGTTAGCTGCTCTCGGGGATCCCTCCCTCTCTCTCTCTCTCTCTCTCTCTCTTTCTCTCGTTGGCCATTGGCCTTTGTGTGCTTTCCACCGTCACTCTGCACACAACAGGGACCTGACACGGGCGAAGTCTTGATTCTCTGCTCAGGTTGAGTTCCTGAGCATGAAGTTCCTGAGAGAGGAGGTGAGACAGAGGCTGAGGTCCCCTCTCTCTCATGGTTCCCCAGGCAGACACAACATGCCAGACCCTCCATTTAGCAGCCAGATGGACGCCTCTACCAGCCCTCCCTCCCTCCGCTCCCTCCCTCTCCCTCTCTCTCCCTCTCTCTCTCTCTCTCTCTCTCTCTCTCACTCAAAACCACATCTTACAAAGATCTAATTTCCACGCTCAATATTGCCATCATCAAACGTCCACTCGTTACGGCAGCCCTGTTCATCATCCTTCCTTCACTCATCCCTCCATCCACTGCAGATCAGAGCGACTGAACCCCCCCACCCCCCTCTCCTCCTTTTCTTCCCTCGCTCTCCCGCAGAAGAAAAGTGGATATCCCAGTAGAAGAGCATTTGTCTTGGGGTGTTAATAGGACATATCTAATGGAGATATGAGGGATTGTTGTGTGAGTTCTGCTGTCCCGTGGGTTGTATTGTCTCTGCCTCCTTTCTGACAGAGCCCAGAGCCAAGCAGAGAAATATGAGTTTAGTGTGTCTGCGCTCTTAAACACACCTCTGTTCATTGGAGCAATGGTGAGATGATGCTCCAATATGTTGAAAACAGATGAGAGAATTATCAGGGGGGGGGGGGGGGGGGGGGTTAATATTTACATTCATCTGCAATCGCCTTTAATCAAACTGTGTGCGGATGTGTTTGTTTTCACATCATTTCGGTTGAGTGACTCTGTCACTGGTCTCTCTCTCTCTCTCTCTCTCTCTCTCCCTCCAGGTGAAGCAGCCTGGACAACAGTGTGTGCTGTTGGGCTGAGCACAAATGTGGTTTTAGGAGCAGATATCTTGCAGTCCAAAAATAAATATTCTGCATTTAGCAATGTCTCAATTTTAGTACATTACTA
The DNA here is from genome assembly GCF_951799395.1 of Argentina silus. Taxonomy (NCBI): domain Eukaryota; kingdom Metazoa; phylum Chordata; class Actinopteri; order Argentiniformes; family Argentinidae; genus Argentina; species Argentina silus. The sequence goes on from NC_139657.1 coordinate 13,513,059, forward strand.
GCAGTGTCACCCTTGCAAGTGTTTTTTTCTTTTCCCACGTGAGGAGCCAATGAAAAGAAGGTGAGGTACTTGGTAACTAAATGAGAGAGCCGTAGCAGTGGGTAGAGTGGGTAGAGTAGGCAGGGTACTGTGCTGTACCATACTGTGCTGTGGTGTTCTGGAACTGCCCTGTGTACTCCACAGTGACCAGGGTGACTGGGTGCTGGCTCATTCCCCTGCTGAAAGAACCCAGGCTCTTCACAAAGGCTCATTGTGTGTGTGTGTGTGTGTGTGTGTGTGTGTGTGTGTGTGTGTGTGTGTGTGTGTGTGTGTGTGTGTGTGTGTGTGTGTGTGTGTGTGTGTGTGTGTGTGTGTGTGTGTGTGTGTGTGTGTGTGTGTGTGTGTGTCTTTGACCCAGTGAGCTTCTGAACTACAGAAACAGTGTGTGTGTGTTTGACCCAGTGAGCTTCTGAACTACAGAAACAGTGTGTGTGTGTGTGTGTGTGTGTGTAATATAATAATATATGCCATTTAGTTGAGGCTTTTATCCAAAGCGACTTACATTGCAGTGAGTGCATACTTTTTTCAGTATGTGTGTGTATGTGTGTGTGTGTGTGTGTGTGTGTGTGTGCGCACGCGTGTGGGTGTGTGTTTGTGTGTGTGGACTGCAGTAGAGTTTAATCAGCAGTGATGTTTATACAGTATTTAAGTGCAACCTAACAATCATGATGGGAAGTTGGCAACCTAACCTGCTGTATTGTGGGTAAAGCAGGGAATGATGGGATGACAGAGAAGTAGCTCCTCCCCCTCTCTGTGTATTAGCTCTGGTAAGTGATTCTGATTAATTAGGAACTATATACACAAGAGAACCACATTAATAACACCATACAGTTGCAAACATCACACAGTTCTGTATATACCAGCCCCATCAATAACAGCTCACAGCCTCCGCCTGCAACATGAATCACCACACATACTGGCAAACACAGGGTCACAGCATGCATAGCACAGTGCTAAAAATCTATATTTAAATACACATCAGCTGGAAGAACACCAGGTTCTGTAACAAACCTGTCATGAAGTTAAAAGCATACAAATAAACCACTTCCACAGGTGGCTGCCTCCATTAACAATGAGAGCACAGGGTCAGCCTATGCACCCAGTTGAGCTAGCAGTACTGTAGGCATGAGCAGCCAAGTGAGCCGGGCGAACTCCAGTTGTCATGCTGTTACTCCCAGTAACACCACATTCTACATCAATTCATGATTTCCCCAACTGTCCAGAGGACAATACAAATACATAGGCCTATCAATGCAGATAGCACAAATTCCTTACCGCACGGTACGTGTTCTGTGCTCTCCCGACATTGGGAGCAATCTGCTACCTGCTTACCAACACAGAGGGTGATGCGCGGTGTGGCTAGCTAATGAGACTAATGATGTATCAGTGTGTGTCTAATGAGAAAGGATGAGCTCAAGGACTACAGGGTTCACAGACACACACACGGGGCTGCACCTGAGGTGGCTGAGTTCACTGCTCACTGCTTTTAGTTCATTTAGAGGAATTCTGTGGTGTCCCTTTCTAGGACACAGCAGCGTGTGATGCGTGATGGAATTCATTTCTACTTCTATGAGGCTACTGATTTCTGATCTGATGTACTACGGTATGTCTATGACTCTTAGCGTAAAACATGCGGTCAAGTCACAAGTCTTGGGCACATGTTGATATCAATGAATGATTTATGCAAAAAATATGCACAGGAGGTACTACAGTTGCTCAAGTTTTGCACGTGTGTGTAATGTAAGTCTTCTGTTTGTTTTACAGACAGACAGACAGACAGACAGACAGACAGACAGACAGACAGACAGACAGACAGACGGGACCACTCAGTTGGTCCACCTGCTGAGAGAGACAATAACCAGATGGGAAAAGGAGACATTGAGAGATGAAAGTCTGCTCAATGTGGCCAATTAACTGGTTCAATCATCCTAGTCTGTGTGTGTGTGTGTGTGTGTGTGTGTGTGTGTGTGTGTGTGTGTGTGTGTGTTCACTGATATTAAAATATATTTTCATATTTTCATGAAGCAAAATGTTTCTGTCTCTTCATAAAATGTTTCTGTCTCTTCCTGTTCCTCTTGTATTGGCTGTATTGAGTCCCTATTCTGTCTATTAATATTACATCTAGTTTAACATAATTTTCCATAACTCTGAGCTAATTTGGTCTTTTATCCGAGAGGACAGTGTGTGTTTGACACAGTCCTGTCATTGCTGGGTGGGAGTGACTGAACAGGATCACAGATAACTATCACTGTGGCCTCCTTCTCTCTCTTATCTGCTTGTTAAGACTACCTTCTCATGCCCTCTCCTAGTCGACATTAATTACCTTGTCTGTGTGTGTGTGTGTGTGTGTGTGTGTGTGTGTGTGTGTGTGTGTGTGTGTGTGTGTGTGTGTGTGAGTGTGTGTGTGTGTGTGTGTGTGTGTGTGTGTGCTCGAGCGCGTACATGTGTTTTAAAAACAATAACATTGTTTCTGTAAGGACAAACCGGAACACATGCATGTGTAATTAAATTAAAGCAGTAATCACCACATACATACAGTAGCGGATTCCCTTCCTGAGCAGAACGGTTATGAAAGGGGTAACGAAGGTCTGATGAATACTGGATTGAATTAGAGTGCATTAGAGACAGATGGTGCAGGAGAAGGAGTATTAAAGGAGTGAAAAAGAAAGAGTGGGAGAGAGAGAGAGAGAGAGAGAGAGAGAGAGAGAGAGAGAGAGAGAGAGAGAGAGAGAGAGAGAGAGAGAGAGAGAGAGAGAGAGAGAGAGAGACACCGCTACTTCAATTACAGCACTGTTTCCGTGAAGTGGAAGCTTATTATCTTAATATGCATTCTTTTATTCCCTTCATAAAACACTGGCGGAGAAAAGCGTGTTACCGTTCTTTACGCTCTCCATGTAATAGCTTCTCACAGTTCCTTCATTCCATTACAAAAGATACAACACTTAGTTAAAACCTAGAGAAACATTTCATTTTCTGTCCCACTAATTAAATGTGTGTCTCAGATGAGCCAATTGAAACAGGCCAACCTCCCATTGGGAATATAATGAGTGATTATGAAACATAATCTCGGTAATGGTGAACTCCTTTGGTTTAGTTAGAATGTCGGTTATATGAAAGTTAGAGTGAATTTATCTGCCGTAATAAAGTGCACTGCAATGTGAATGGATGGAGAGTTCTGTTACTGCCACATTACCTTTGCCTACAGATTGGCTATTCTCACCTCACAGCATTCGATTCCCTCCATTTCAACAGGAACACCTTTTCTGAAATCTGAGTATCATAAACATACACATGTATATATTATTATATTAGTAAAAAAAAAAAATTTAAATACAGGTAAACAAAAGGTATAGTAAGCATCCTTACAACAGAGGTCTGGGTGTGTGACTTGGCACATAACTCATGACATCAGGAGAAAGCTGGAATAATGGATGTAACAATTAGTGAACTCACACTCACGGTAAATCACAGGGAATGGCCCTGCGACACTGAAACATATTTGTTACCCAGGATTCATCAGTGCTCTCCTGGGGTGAACTCAGAAAGGTCAGCCCTGCTCTCATTAACACAACAGAGCCTGGTGGGTGTATTTTGTGGGGCCGGAGCAGGGGAGTCTACAAGAGAGGGCTCCTCACACCTTTAGGACTACCCTTGTCTACAGATACAGCATTCATAGGTGGAATAACAGAGTTGCCTTTTAACCTCCTTGTGGGTGGGTACAGAAACACTGCAAATAATATGAGAGTGCATCACATTTGCATTGCAAGGTAATGGTATTATGGAGTTATTTGAATATAGTTCCACAAGAGTAATCCAGGTATACTGTCGGTCCAGAATATGGGCAAGCAGCAGCTCAGGTCTGTAAAGTGTAAATAGAGAATGGCTGAATGACTATGGGCTGAGTACATGACATTCCAGAGGGGAATTGAATGAGGTGCATACAGGACTATTAGGCCATAGTTACACTGCTGATATATTGGGCCTGGACTCTGCACATTAACCCTTGAGAGCCCCAGGCCGATAAATCCAGCTTTGTGGGACAGACAGTAAACAAACTGAGGTCTCAGCTCACCAGAGTGCGTCGTATTGACTGGGATTGTATAGTGTCTGAACTCTGTATTTAAAGCACCAGGTCTATAACAGTTTTCATTGTAGTCGTCGTGGTAACAATATTGTCATTTGTTATCTGGTCACCTTGTGACTAACCACATTATAAAAGAGATTTTTTTTTTTTTTTTTAGCTGATTACATTGAATTACATTCCAACAGTTAAAGTGTATTATTACAATTGCATTATTAGTAACATTACCATTAATGACATGGAAATTAATAATTTAAAAAAAGATTTTTTTTTTTTTTAATTGTTCAATGGCATATTCTTTATATCTTATCCGTATCGTGTCCAACTTATAAGGACTCACTTAATTTAGCGATATTGACTGCTATTACACTTTATAGTTATACCCGCTTATTATTAAGATTCTATATTTACACAGCTGCACCAGAGTAGCATCAGATGGGACACCTCTCCTCTTTAATATTTATTCAAGGCATCAGAGACTCTGTTTGGTGTTTTAATGAATAAAACACTATGTTTATCCCCCCCTGTTTAACACTAAGTCCCCATGAACAGTCACAGGGACCAAGAGAATATTTACTTGTGTTGGGGCACAGGGGAGTTGGAGATCTGCTGGCGGCTTTGTAGTTTCTCAAGCTTCCCGTGTGACATGTTCCGGGGAGACTGTTCTTATTTACTCTCCGCTCCTCCGAGGATAGCCCTCTTTATTGTTTGTTCTTATGTGCCACCACTCCTGAGGAATGCGCTTCAGGAGAGAGAGAGGGGGGGGAGGGGTACTGGGCTTGTTCCGTTCATTAGATGATGATAGGCTCTTGTGTGAGAGCTTCCTGTATTGGCGGTGTGAGACCAGCTATCAGCAGGCTATGCCTGTGTTATAATGAGCTTACTGTGAATGTATAGTATATAAAGACTATGTTAACATCCTATAACCATGGGTGGACGCTCCCTTCTCTGGTGTGTTCTTACCTTTTTACATCACACACAAAACAAAACATTTCACACCTTTTTAGTTTAATATTGAGCTGCATATTGTATATCAAGGAGTTCACATGTTTTCTTGTGATTGTGAACTCTCCCCAAAATGTTAGGATTTGCCATGCACTTAACCCTAACCCTAACCCGAACCCTAACCACATCCACATTTCCAAGAAAATCTTTTGAATTTGCGATCATGGTAATCCACTCTCCCATCCAAAGGTAAGCTTGGGGGTGTACATGGAGAGACGGTTTTATGTTAATTAATAGACACTGTTGTGTAAAACGAGATATACAAATGTGTCGCATCCACTTCTAGGGAAGCGCACCTGCCAGGATGAGCGCACCTGCCAAATGCCTTGAACTACTGATTTATACCAAAAGGGAGCGCTGTTGGGTTTCCAAACAGCTGAGACCACTCACGTCCAGACCCATGCTTTATCCCTTTCAACGATTTCACCCATTAACAATGGCTACATGCGAGACCATGCATTTTGTGAAATGGTATGCCTACCAAGAGAACAGTCAAGAGAACAGGAGCCTAGTTTATGTTCATAATGAAAGCATATGGTAGAAGTAAATTCCTTCTAACAACAGCATATGTTCTAAGGTATGTGAATAAAGTGAGTGAGTGTGTTCCTACTTTATCTCCAAATCCACTATGAAATCCAGTCGAATTATATTCGAGAATATTGCACTTAAAAACAAGACTTACATTAATACACTCCAACACGTTATAAGCATGTGCTAGAGTAGGCCTACTTACGGTAGCTTATACCCACTGCTGTTTTCTTGTAGCCCGACAAACACACTGGTCACATTATTTTGATTCGTATCATTCCGTCTCTTTTGTATGACTTTGTATCCTAATTTACACATACTGGTCCTCTGTGGCTCAGTTGGTAGAGCATGCCGCTAACAACGCTTTGGCTGTGGTTTGATTCCTGCTGGGACCATATATACTGAAATGTATGCACTCACTGCAATGTAAGTCGCTTTGGATAAAAGCGTCAGCTAAATGGCATATATTATTTGATATTATTTTATATACTGAAAGGAACGCCATTGAGGCTACTATTTGTCATCCTTTTGAAAAAAAAAGTGTGTATTTTTTTTTCTTTTTTACTGTAGGCTACATAGAACGTGGTCATAAGAGGGTTAATAGTATGACTCCTGTCTGTCAGTCTGCTGATAGGCTTAGACAGTTCCGAAAAGTTTGGTTTCTGTAGGCTACTATTATGCTAATTAGTTCCCCAAACGAGTCAGCTCATTGGTTGCGAGCCCGAGTCAATTCCATATTTCAGCCCTGACGTCAGAACGCCTATAAAATTCAGCAATGCTTTTAAACTCGTCTGCCGGCTGATCACTTTAAAAAAAAAAAAACTCTCCATCAAGCCTGGGGTGGACTTTTTTTTTTTTCTTTCTCGACAAGGCAACAATTTGCCTGTGACACGCACGTGAACCTCCTCAATTTCGCGCACTAATCCTAAAAGAAGCCATGAAGTGTTAAATGTTAGAAACACACAGAGCCTCGCGCAGACACTCGCCTGCCCGGAGAGAGGGAGAAAACGGAGAGAGACGCACGCGCTGCGTCTGTGCAATAGAGACTGCGTGAAGAGAGAAAAAAAACATCCAAATACAGTAGTGCGCCGCGCAATTAGAAAACCCCGCTTTTTCTCTTATTTTGAAGAAAATAAATAAAGAAATCAAGCTGGCTCAGTGCGTGTCACAGCAGCCCAGTTTGACAGGTGCTCCTCACCCCCTTTGGAGGACTGTCAGCAGCAAGAGGATGGCATCAGAGCTGGCAATGAGCAACTCCGACCTGCCCACCAGTCCCCTGGCCATGGAATATGTTAATGACTTCGATCTGATGAAGTTTGAAGTGAAAAAGGAGCCGGTGGAGCCCGATCGCAGCATCAGCCAGTGCAGCCGCCTGATCGCCGGGGGATCCCTGTCTTCCACCCCGATGAGCACGCCTTGCAGCTCGGTTCCCCCTTCTCCAAGCTTCTCGGCGCCCAGCCCGGGCTCGGGAAGCGAACAGAAGGCGCACTTGGAGGATTTCTACTGGATGACCGGGTACCAACAACAGCTGAACCCCGAGGCTCTGGGTTTCAGCCCAGAGGACGCCGTGGAGGCGCTGATCAGCAGTAGCCACCAACTCCAAACCTTCGATGGCTATGCTAGAGGGCAGCAGTTTGCCGGCGCGGCCGGGGCAGGGGGTGCCATGGCCGGGGAGGAGATGGGATCAGCAGCCGCCGTGGTGTCCGCGGTTATCGCAGCGGCGGCAGCCCAGAACGGAGGTCCCCACCACCACCATCACCATCATCACCACACCGGGGTCCACCACCCTTCCAACGGCATCCAGTCCAACGGTACTTCGGGGGGGAACCATCAACACATGCACTCGGACGACCGATTTTCGGACGACCAGCTGGTGAGCATGTCAGTGCGGGAGCTCAACCGACAGTTACGCGGGGTCAGCAAGGAAGAGGTGATGCGTCTGAAACAGAAGAGGAGGACCCTAAAGAACAGAGGCTATGCCCAGTCCTGCCGCTACAAGCGGGTCCAGCAGCGGCACGTCCTGGAGGGCGAGAAGACGCAGCTGGTTCAGCAGGTGGACCACCTCAAGCAGGAGATCTCCAGGCTGGCCCGGGAGAGGGACGCCTACAAGGAGAAATACGAGAAGCTCATCAGCAACGGCTTCAGAGAAAATGGAACGAGCAGTGACAACCACCCCTCGTCCCCAGAGTTTTTCATGTGAGTTTCGACGTGAAAGAAAGTTACAAAAACTGTTTTAATTTGATAGGAACCATTAAAAGTTCCCGTGCGTAAAGGCGATTATTTTTGTAAGGTCATGACACTTGTTAGACCAGGAGAGAAGATTACAAATGTTTCTCCGTATTTCTTTTTTTCCTTAAATTTTTTATGAGAATGAGGTGTCATAAATATTTTCTAGGGTATAGTCTACCCGTATAATGATGCTTGAAAATAGCGTACCTGGAGACGTATATAGCCCAAATTGATTAATGTTATATTCGCGTCTGATTTTGGTCACTCGCGTGTTGTCTGTTTCAAAGTTGTGGTGTTTTCCCATCATAATATAATACAAAACAGTGTTGATCTTTAAAGTGTAATTCACGTCTCAGAAGCAACTTTTTTTCTCAACTTTATTTTACTTTGATTTCCAAACGAAGCCTGTTTTTTTACATATATATATATATATATATATATATATATATATATATATATATATATATATATATATATATATATATATATATATATATATATATATATTACCCCATTCTCATATCATCCATCTATCATGTCTTGTTTTGAGCATTTGTATACATTGTACAAAGAGACGATGCATTAGACTATACACCAACCATGCATGCGGGTCATGTGAGGGATTTTGTGTTATTTTGACTTTTTGTGAACTTTTGTCGGATGACTGCGGCATGCCATGGCATTCATTTCTGTATTGTTCGACCTCATCACTATTTTGGGATTGGGACAAAAAAGTGTGAGCGACATTATTCACCAGTAGCCTACCCTGGCCATGAGAGCTCACCTCTCGCCGTCCCGTCTGACATCGACCCTCATTTTCAACACACAAACACGCTGACGCATTCCTTTGAGCTGTCAGCCTGGGATTCTATGTTGCGAGAGATACAGGACGTTTGGAATTCTATCTTCTCGGGAGTGGAAAGCGGTGTGTTCACTATCTAACGGTGTTTGTAGCCAACTATTTACCTCATTGGATAGCATTTTATACTTTGGGAAATTGAACATTGAATCAAACATATTTAAATTCATTAAATATGTCTTGTCCTGTCACGCAACAGGTTGCTTTTTTATTTGGAATATTGTCCGATTATTTAGGCTAGGAGAAACTGGCTTGTCAGTTTTCATGTCCAATGCAGTACATTGTTTTCTGTCTTCTTTTCTTGTAATTGAAACAAGTGGGGATGAACATAAAAAAAAGACAATAGGACAAAACAAATATGACATGGAATAGGACAAAACAAATACAATGTGTAACATTCCTAACCTTAAACAGGCGAGGAGGACACACCACTTTAGTGTGTCCACTTGAGTGGGTCCTTAACTAATGACGAGTCACCTAAGTCTACGAGTCTTTTCATTTATATATGTAGGCCTATTCTTAGTTTTGTCAGACTTAATTGCACTAACATGTCCCTCAACCCCGTGGGTCCAATTCTGTTACAAAACTGTAGAAATGTTTGGAAGTAAAATGGGAAAATATAGGGTATCAGAATGTAATGTTACCATTCTAAAATGTTACAATTGAACCATAGACCGTCTGTTATATGATGCCCTGGATTTTAAATAACACGTTTGGATCATAAAGTCAGCGACTGTTATTTATGTTCAAAATGGAGTATCATAATTTCTACTACACCATTCATCAATAAATGTTCATGAATGGAAACTAAGATGAACTGCATCTATGTTTATTTTGTTCATGTAAATTTAAATGAGCTAATTTCTATGCCAGCTGGCTTTAATAGTAAGGCTACCCTTTATTTGTCTGGCACCGTTGCTGAGGTAGGTTGAGACAATATAAATTCTAAGGATAAAATCAAGTTCAGCTAAATATTCTGAATACATTTTGTGGTTTCGTTTTTTAGACCCTTCTAAAGGCTGATGGAAGATTTTTGCCTTTACGCACAGGAGCCACTGATGCTGCGCCATTGCGCCTGACCCCAAAATAGTTCCGTGGAAGAAACCTGTTTTTACAACATTTAAACTTTCCATGGTGTGCATGTGAGGAAATTGAAGACGCTTTATAGTGACTCATTATGTTTAGATTTTCCGCTCAACTCTAGGCTTATACAAAATATAGCCTATATCCTTCAACAGAAATGAGACAATTTCACCTGTTGCACAGCCTCATATACTGCGCTTTCTCAAGAAAAAAATATTTTGTCTATTCAAATACAAATCACCTCATGAAGGTTATGTAGGCCTACATGAACCGTGGCGCAGGTTTTCTCTCAAACAAGTTAATAATTAATTTGAGAGCAAACTTCACTTTTTTGCTCATGGAGTCAAAATGCTCGACTAGTTGAACTATATAAATAAGAGTTCAATTCTAAATATGTTGTGGTTAAAGATAACTGCATGGCATTAATTAGCTTATCCAGTTCAATACAAATATTTCCCCTCAGGTGGATTTAGTTTACTTGATGCGCAGACGAAACGAGGTTGGAATTGATTTAATTAATTTTTCTGAAATAATTTTCATCGCGTATAAATATCTCAATTTGGTCTTAAAGTGGAACAAATAAAGGCAGATTAAAGTTGTAATTAGTGACTAAAATTGGACGTTGAACTTTACGGTAAAGACTGTGTTCTCCTCCACACACTTAGTACCATTTCGAGGCAGCAGAACGAGGGTGGAATGTGTGAATAATGACGGTAAACAGGAAACAAATCGATATATTTATGAATGTGTAATAATAAGCGAGCTCTGCTCTTCTATGTGATTCTGTTTCGTCCCTTTTATCCGTTACAACACTCTCTGACCTTCCCGTTCAAGCACTGTCTAAAATGCATTGTGTGTGTGTGTGTGTGTGTGTGTGTGTGTGTGTGTGTGTGTGTGTGTGTGTGTGTGTGTGTGTGTAATCATATGCACGGCTATGGCAGCTTCTTCAGATGCGAATTAAAGATAACAGAGATTCAAGACTGCATGCGTTCGTTCCCCTTAAACATATCAAATGAATTATTGGATTGTATACATCCACTGTATCACCATTTATTTAACAATCATTCTCACAAAACAGGCCATTAGACAATGAAAGACATGGATTGCATGTTTCTCCCCAAGAAATCACCTGTTTACTCCACCTGCATGGCTAAACTATGCTAATCTGTGCATGCATGTGCGCAGCTATCTCTGTCTGTCTGTCTGTCTGTCTGTCTGTCTGTCTGTCTGTCTGTCTGTCTATGCAGATCCTATCTTATAGGAGAGAATATAATTCTATATTCCTATGCTTCCTATGCTCTCCCTTTGCATCCCACAACTGAGAGATAACAGCCCCCCTCTGTAGAATCGTTTTATCTCTCTCTGTCTCTCTCTCTGTGTCCCTCTAACCTGAAATCTGTTCCCATCTCTCCCGTTCCTTGTCCATCCCCTTAACAGAGAGGAGATAGCAGGAGTTGTGTGTTCCCAGTTCTAGGTACTGGCTCTCACACAAACAAAGAGGAGCAAGCAAGCTGGGATAGCATGGTCCTCTCCCTCGGCCAGAAGGAATGATTTTCCCTTTGATTAATAGCGAGAGAGAGAGAGGGAGAGAGAGAGAGAGAGAGAGAGATAGAGACTTTCTGCTCCTTTAAAATGATAAACGATCACAGAGGCGTCCTAGCCGAGAAGAGAGGGCCTTTTAGTGGGCCTGACTCTGCTAATTTATGGCCCTCCTATCTGATTAGGTCAATATAGTGTGCTATTTAATTACATTTGTGTTATAACCTAGAACTGGAGACACCATACTTCTTTCATGACACCTCTTTATTCTGCAAGAATAAAGAATTAGTGGTGTTTGATGTGTGAGTGCAGCTCACACTTCGGTTGAAGAGACTTGCCCCCTGCTATTTCCATCCACACACATACATGAACAGTCATTGGTTGGAATTCAATCAAATCCTCAGCGCGGAAAAGCCAGCGCTGCAGTGAAACGACGGGTTTCATTCACCGTTGATCTACTGCGGAGTAACGATGGTTTAGGGAATGTTATGTTTTCCAATTTGTTTACAGATCATTTAGTTGAATAATTCATGGTGAGTGATCATCTGCATTTTAGTCCTAACATCATGGTGCAGAGGGGGTCAGTTTATGGTGTCAGATCAAAGGTAGGGTGTGACGGTATTTCAAGTCGACCAGGATATCAGGTTTACAGTGTTCTTACTCCAGAGAATAACGTTGCCCTTAGAAATGACGAGCTGTGCATTGCGAAGGGAAGGGGTGAACTTGACTTTGTGCGTGTGTGCATGTGAGATGTATGCGGGTGTGTGTGTGTGTGTGTGTGTGTGTGTGTGTGTGTGTGTGTATGTTTTTGGGGTGAGTGCCAGAGACCGTGTGGGGTAGGATACAGTGCCACTAGTTCATTTCCTGTGTTGAAGCTGAGTAGAAGAGAAAGGATGCTACTGCTTCAGCACTTCCTCTTTACACCTCAGGTCCAGAGCAGATGCACCACTAGGGCTGCCATCCGCTTACATGTATACACACTTTAAACACTCTTTCTTTGTTTCTCACCCTCTCTGTTACTCCGGTCTCCTTCTGTCTCTCTGTCTCTCTGTGTGTGTGTGTGTGTGTGTGTGTGTGTGTGTGTGTGTGTCTCTCTCTCTCATCCACACACACACACACACACACACACACACACACACACACACACATACAGTATATTATATTAGGATTAATCTTATCAGTAGGAACGTTAATTCTATTCTCTGTTCCAGCGTATTGACTCGTGCGCTGCGATCATTTGTAGTATGTCCAATGATTAGGTTATTACAGATAATGCAGTTGCCTGCTGTCACAATATTGGACTTTCTCTTTGAGGTCAACTATGGGAAATCACTTTGAAATTCATCCATATTGACATTTGAATCATCATCATGTACTTCACTTTAATGTCTTTAAATAAATGGCACAAGGCCTGTGTGCGCTGTGTGTGTGTGTGTGTGTGTGTGTGTGTGTGTGCGCGCGTTGCGTGTGTGTGTTTGTGTGTGTGTGTGTGTGTGTGTCACGTGTGCGTTGCGTGTGTGTGTTACGTGTGCGTTGCGTGTGTGTGTGTTGCATGTGTGTGTGTGCGTTGCGTGTGTGTGTGTGTGTGTGTGTGTAATGAAGTCAATGTCCGACATTGCGTCTTTTATTTGACCTTGCGGTGGAGTCTGTCTACGCGTACAGCCTCATTTGAGTGTACAGAATCTATACGAGCGCATCATTTCCTCTTTACAGCAGAACCATTACTTTCCCTTTTCCAATTTACTTCATGTAAAGAAGACAGAGGTATCCAATAGAACTTGTTTATATAATGGAAAAACATAATTAGTGTCATTGTTCATGTTTTGGGGAAAGAGTTTTTTTTTTCAGATTTTAAAAGCGTATTTTGCTGGCAAAAAATGATTTGCTTGCATATTCATGCACTCTTTATGGAGTAAAAGTTGAAAACATCCCCTCAGTTTTTCTATTTTTACAGGAGTCGTTATGCAGGAAAGCTGTTTGTATCTCAATAATGAGCTACTATCATTGAGTCAGTCAGTCAGTCAGTCAGTCAGTCAGTCAGTCCCATCTCCTCATTGACATGAGCTGAAGCTGCCAGCAGTGGATGCTGGTGGAAGGAGAAATCAGAGGATGGGTTTGCATAGGCGTTTGATAACATTCCTCATTCCATTCCATGCATTACAATGAGCCTGTCCTCCGATTTCTGCCTCCACCAGCCTCCCCTGCTGCACAGTCCCAGCCTATAGACTCCCTTTCCCTGTCCCCTGCCTCTGCCATACAGTAGCACCCCGAAGGGTTAAAAACATATTCACATTCAAAAGAGGAAACAATTTCAATCTCTTCCACTCAGTCCACATCTGCATCTCTCGGTGCGATAAACATTTACATTTAAAGTGATTTAAATCAGCCACGTTTATGTCCCTCTGTAGTCCGTCCATCATTCAGACCTGGGACGCCGGAACCCTGGAGTTCTCTCTCTCTCTCTCCCTCTCTCTCTCTCTCTCTCTCTCTCTCCCTCT
>NC_139657.1:13544419-13546919 GCF_951799395.1 Argentina silus
ACAGGTGTCCACTCGTTCTGTTCTGTCATCCTCCCTTCCCTCCTGTCATCCCCCTCTCCTCTCCTCCCTGTGCTGTGGTAGAGAGAGAGAGCCTAAAGAAGAGGGATCTGTCTGCAGTCTTAGGGGGGGTTAGTGTGTGTGTGTGTGTGTGTGTGTGTGTGTGTGTATGTGTGTGTGTGTGTGCTGTGCTCTACCCTGGGAGGATGTAGATGATCTGTGTGTGTGTGTGTGTGTGTGTGTGTGTGTGTGTGTGTGTGTGTGTGTGTGTGTGCTTGCACGCGTGTGCGTGTGTGTGGGCGTGTGTGTGGGCGTGTGTGTGTGTATGTGTGTGTGGGCGTGTGTGTGTGCACTCAGGCCTCCCGCCAGGCACTCAGCAGGGGGCCACAGAGGGAAAGAAAGAAGGATGAGAGGAAAGAAAGAAGTGTGGCGTAGCCAAAGCTCTCGACAAGAACCCACATCACCAACTACATCCTCCCAGGGTAGACACACACACACACACACACACACACACACACACACACACACACACACGCAAGCCCACACACACACACAAACACACGCAAGCACACACACACACACACACACACACACACACACACACACACACACACACACACACAAGCGCACACACACACCATACACCTCACTCTTAGGTAAGAATGTCCTTTCTCATGGGCTGTGTACACAGAGGTAAGTGCAGTCTTGGCATGGCTATTGGTCTGTAGAGATTATTAATACAGAAAGCATCTCCAGAAAGCTGCCTTGTTTGTAACTTTTACAGAGATCAAAGCAGAGCATTAACTCTTCTATGTTGATGAATTCATCTTTCATATCGTTATGCAGTTGTTGTTATTATTATCGATGGCCTATCTTAGCAACCACACCGTAGCCATCTAATTTGTGTAAGTTAGCTTGTATCATTAGCATATGCTAATATGCATAGAGGGCTTTTTCCTTTGTTTGCTGTTCTGATGGTGGGCATGATAGGTGTGTGTGTGCATGCATGTGAGTGTCTAGGCCTACTGTTCTGTATGTGTGTATTCAAATGTGGATGTGTGAGACAGAGGGATGAGAAGAAGAGTCATTCTCCTGCTACCCTAAGGCCCCACTCAGCCTTGCAGGCCCCATAGGCCCCCCATAGGCCCCCTGACACATGTCTGAACAAAAAGCCAGGACCCGATAATTGGCCCCTGAGTTAATGCCAGTGAGAGAGAGTGTTTTTGTGTGGTGTGTGTGTGTGTGTGTGTGTGTGTGTGTGTGTGTGTGTGTGTGTGTGTGTATGCCTGTGTGTGTGTGTGTGTGTGTGTCAGTGTGTATGTGTGTCTGTATGTCTGTGTGTGTTTGTGCTTATGCTGTCCCAGCTGTTTCCAGCAGCTGGATTCACACTGCTCTTCTATCAGTCTGTATGGAGTCATGTGTGACAATGTTGGGGTGCAAGACGCTCTCTGCAGACTGAGGTGGGGAGGAAGCTCTGCTAATATGGACATTCTTAATGAATGAACTGAAGCCCTGAACACACGTGTCTCTCAATTATCTAGAGACAGAGACTGGGTCTGCATCTTGACTGTTTGTCTGTGTCTGTGTCTGTGTCTGTGTCTGTGTCTGTATCTGTGTCTGTATCTGTGTCAGTGTCTGTGTGTCTTTGTGTCTGTATCTGTATCTGTATCTGTGTCTGTATCTGTATCTGTGTATGTGTCTGTATCTGTGTCTGTGTCTGTGTCTGTATCTAAAGCAATACACTGGGTTGTGTCTGTGCCCGTTAAAACCTACAGTATGGATTCCTTTGTCAACCATTTATAAGCTGTATTTGAAATGTGTTTAAAAAGGTGTTTTATTATGATCTTGGACATGATGCAATGTAACTTCATTGTGGCATAATTCAGATACATTGTTCAAGGCAGTGTTGTGAGGTTTGCAGAGCCTGGTTGGCTCTAATTGGTTCTTTATCTCATTGTGCTTATTAAATGCACTATAATTGTTAATTACCTTCTGAGGATTTGTAAGGATTTGTCTCGAGTATCAAAACAAATTAATTACAGTGTACACATTTAAAACAACAACAACGCTGATAACAGCAGGAGCAGCAGCAGCAGTGTGTGTGTGTGTGTGTGTGTGTGTGTGTGTGTGTGTGTGTGTGTGTGTGTGTGTGTGTGTGTGTGCCCCATTCTGTAGATATAACCATAGCTCACTAGGGCTGCTGTTTGTGTGTTTGAATGTGTGCTTAATTCTTGCAAATGAGATTCATAACTAATTGTAGCTGTTCAGGTAGTATGCAGATTGCATGTTGATTTAATGTGGTCTTCAGCCTAATGAGCCTATGATATTAATACAGTATTATACAGAGGTAAGATAGGATGATAGTGTATGGACCAGACTGAGCAGGCTGTGTTAGGGAGGCTGAGCATGTAGTACTGTCTGCCTCAGCTCTCAGCATAGCTTTTTTAATGTGCTCTGTTCGTTTAAGGCCTATCCTCTTCTCTGTGATGCACTGTTAATGAAG
>NC_139657.1:13551919-13556919 GCF_951799395.1 Argentina silus
CACACACACACACACATACACAGCCAAGGTGCAGACGTTAAAGTTCATCAAATCATTATGTTGCATCCATGTGTGCGTGCGTGTGTGTGTGTGTGTGCGTGTGTGTGCATGCAAGCGTGCGTGCGTGACACACACCTGAGCGATCTGTCCTAGTTCACATAGAGATTTGTCAGTTGACATCTCAGACATGCCTGACAATCCCGGTATGAAGTATAGCAACACTCCCTCACAACACACGTCTCAAAGTGAGATTTTCACCGGGAAAGAAAAGGACCCTGCTGCCTTTTAGTGAGGAGATCAATATGCAGACTCGACGTGGGGGTCATTAGTATTCTGAGTGTGTGTTAGGGGGAGTGGTATAGACAGGAGTTAGAATAGCAAAGGTTAATATCATACATCAGCTGCCATCTGCATACTCCTCTCAAGGAGAAACAGTCTCCCTCTGCTCTGCTCTGCAGGGTACTAAGACAGGAGAAGTTGCAGTGTCTGAGTCTGAAACATGTAAAGTATCTGTCCTCAGTGCCAGCACAGCAAGAAGTCATCAACATCTGCAACCCAAGATACACAGAGAGGGAAACCTAACACACCCAGCAGAGGGACTGTGTGTGTGTGTGTGTGTGTGTGTGTGTGTGTGTGTGTGTGTGTGTGTGTGTGTGTGTGTGTGTGTGTGTGTGTGTGTGTGTGTGTGTGAATGTGTGTGTGCATGCTCATGTATATATGTGCGTGCATGTGTGTTTGTGTGTGTTTGCGTACATGTGTGTGTGTGCGTGTGCGTGTGTGTGTGTTCGTTTACGTACATACATGCATGTGTGTGTGTGTGTGTGTGTGTGCATGCGCGCGTTTGCGTGTGTGAGCAGAGGAAAAGTCCAGCATCAGCTGCCTCTGTTTTCCGCTGTCAACAAACTTAATGCCCCTCTGTTTCAGCCATGTAAGACCCTGCTAGGAAACCATCAAATATTCATACACATTATCCTTTATCCTATAGCCTGCATTACAGCCAGAGGGACTCCACTACTCCACTGGCTCTCCCTCTGTCGCATTAGGGTCTCAGTGTACAGACATCCATAAGGTGTGTTTCTTTGTATTGCTCCTCACACTGTTGATAATATGCCCTCATTGGAAAGTCATTGGAATTCCGAGGCAGATTGGTTTGTTTGTGTGGTGTGGGGAGACATGCAGGTGGTTGTACACCGCTGTACTGTGCAGTGTTAGCTCTGTCTGAGGCCTTAGGCCAGGCTTGCACAATTGTAAACGTCTTACCCTAACTCCTTCCTTCATAGGATTTCACACAGCTCTCATTTTTTCCTAAACATGCCATGCAGCTGTGGGAAATTGCTTTGAATGAGTGTGTAGGCTAAGTGTGTGTGTGTGTGTGTGTGTGTGTGTGTGTGTGTGTGTGTGTGTGTGTGTTCTGTAATGTACCCAGAGTGGTTTCCCTGCACCAGGTATTCATGAGGAACACACACAGGCTGTCTAACAACCTCGTGTGTGTACGGCCCAGAGGGATGTGTGTGTGTTGATACAACAGAGATGACACACTACACAGTCATAATAGTTTACTTGGCCATGTCTCTCTCTGCAGGATACAAACGCTAATTTCAGCTTTCATGGGTTATTAAATCCCGAGGTGAGAGTGTGGTTTTAGCTGTTTCTCCTGTAGGTAGGTAACATGAGCCTAACATTTAGCAATAGTGAGACACAGATAGAGAGTTAAATAGTAGGAATGAAATAGAGAAAGAGAGCGAGACAGAGGGAGAGAGAGAGAGAGAGAGAGAGAGAGAGAGAGAGAGGGAGAGAGAGAGAGAGAGAGAGAGAGAGAGAGAGAGAGAGAGAGAGTGAGAGAGTGAGAGAGTATTCCAGTAATTCTGAGGCACAGGCGTTGAATGGATGCTGTTGTTCTAAAAGCTGTTTTATGGAGCAGAAACAGCCTGATATCTGTGTTGTTTTCTCGCTGATTGATTGCTGTGGCCTGAGGCTCCTCTGAGCTCGCTGCGTTGTGTCTGAGTGTTTACCAGAACCGTACTCCTCAATATCAGTCTAATGTCTGAGAGAGAGATACATGTACAGAAACAAACAGACACACAGACAGACAGACAGACATAGACAGACATGCAGGCAGACAGACAGACCAACAGGCAGACAGACCAACAGGCAGAGACAGACATGCAGGCAGGCAGGCAGGCAGACAGAAAGACAAACAGACAGACAGATCCCCCCTGGACCCAGTACTCTGATGTGTAAGAAGGCCCATGGCTCTGTCATCCTGTCAGTGAGTCCCTGTGTGCAGCAGTGTGGACAGAGTGAGCTGCGTTCCCAGTCTCTGGACTGTTCTGGCTGTGTTTCCCAGTGTTGCAAACCTGTCAGAGTGACAGAGACAGACTGACACTGTGGCACCTTGAGGTCAAGGCTTTCACTCAAACTATCACTCCTTTAATTCACGCTTTTCCTCCTTTCATTCAAACTTTCATCCATTTCATCCACTCAATAGGATCTCTCCCTCAAGATCTGGTAGCTTCTGTATAATGTATAATGTATGTCAACCACTCACAGCTACAATTGTGTCAGTTTTAGGTACATAAGTGTATGTGTGTGTGCATGTGTGTGTGTGTGCGTGCGTGTGCATGTATTCATGTGTGTGTGTGTGTGTGTGTGTGTTTCCGTTGTGACAGCCCTGTGGTGGTATAGTATGTAGGAGGGGGGTGATTGCATAATCTTCCAAACCTCACAATTGTGTTTATCAGATGATAATCTGCCCACTCTGCAGATTACAACTGAGATTATACCACAATGAGCACAGTGACGTTGAGAGACGTGTGTGTGTGTGTGTGTTTGTGTGTGTGTGAGTGGTGTGGGTGTGTGAGTGAGTGTGTGTGTGTATGTGCACAGTATATGTGGGACAGGCACACACACTCCTACTTGCTTGCGGCGTATAGAAGCTTATTATGAGAGCACAGTAGGAGGGAGGGGAGAACAAGGGGACTATTACACTTCAGTATGAGAGGACAGCAGAGAGGGAGATTTACTCTACTTTTCTTATTCCTCCAGAAAGAGATCAAAAGTAAGCTCAGCCCATGATTAAGTGAAGCTGGTATAAGGCCAGAGTATTTCTTAGAGAATTAGGAGATGAAGTGTGTGTGCGTGTGTGCGTGCGTGTGTTGGGGAGCAGCTACTATATGTGTGTGGTACTAGTTAATTCATTTAAGGGCCTCTCTGGTAGCTCTCTCTCTCCCTCTCTCTCTCTCCCTCTCTCTCTCTCTCTCTCTCTCTCTCCCTCTCTCCGTCTCCTCCTCCCTCTCTCTCCCTCTCTCCCTCTCTCCGTCTCCTCCTCCCTCTCCTCATGTGCCAGTCTGCCCCTGTCTGCTCCCACCTCCCCATCCTCCTCCACTTTAGACGCCCTAGCTCAGCCTCACGCCTTAGAGAAGGAGTGTGTCCTGTCTTGTCTGTGTATCCGTGTGTGTGCGTGTGTGTATGTGTATCTGTGTGTGTGTGTGTGTGTGTGTGTGTGTCTGTGTGTGTCTGTGCGTGTGTGTGTGTGTGTTCCCGTCCTGTCAGGTTTATTCCTGTTATGTTTCTTAATTAGCTAATAAAGGTCATGGCGTCTCTCAGTCAGGGGGGCCGGCGCATGCAAATGAGGCAGAAGGTCAGACAGATTAGTGACCGCCTCACACCGCCCAAATATGGGCATGACCACAGTGCCATACAAATACCTGCACTTAATAAGTTCTGCCTCCACTGCCATCCAAATAACAACAGCGATATTAATACAGCAACTCATTTGTAGTTATATGTAACTGGTTTAGATCTAACCTCAATGGATCTCACTGCCATTCAAAAACCACTGTGATTTTATTACAAATCAGGTATCTGGGGAGGAATTACAGCGATAGTTATTGCAGCATTTCCACACAAATTGTTATTTTCCGTGGAAAATTGTGCTTTATCGTTCACTTCCTTCCAGTGTTGTCTTCCCACTGTTTTTCCACCACCTTCCTATATGCCCCACCTTTAATTCATCATTTCGGGAATACATGCAACAGTCTAAATAATCTCAGATGTCTCCCTCTCTCTCCGGCTCGGTGTGCTTTACTCTACATGTGGAGCTACTGGGAGTGTCATCAGATTGGGTGTCATCATCCCATGTGTTTTACTGTGCTTGAGTGGATGGAATAAAACATGCTGTAGTAGTCATTTGTTTAGATAGATTAGATACTCCTCTCAGACTTAGTCAAGGTCTAGAGAGAGAGAGAGAGAGAGAGAGAGAGAGAGAGAGAGAGAGAGAGAGAGAGAGAGAGAGAGAGAGAGAGGGAGAGAGAGAGGAGTGAAGAGAGGGCTTGGACAGGCTCGGCTGCCAGAGTGTGGTGGAGGTGATAGTGTAGCTGTCTTAGCGACTGCTCTGGAGGTCTGCTGGAGCACCTTTACCAGCAGAGCTTGTCTAAGTCTCCTTTATCCCTGAATCACGGGGCTGTCTCTCCATGGGTGAAAGCTCGCTCTCTCTCTCTCTCTCTCTCTCTCTCTCTCTCTCTCTTTCTTTCTTTCTCTCAATAACTCATCAGTCTTCACCTTCACTTCACTCTCTTCCTCTTTTTCCTTCTTTCTTTGTCTCCTTCACACACACACACACACAATTACATCTCCCCCTCTGTGTGAATCTGTATCCAGTTTTGAGTGCCCCTATGCCCCCCCCCCCCTCTCTCTCTATCACTCATTCATCCTCCTCTTCTGCTCATCCATTTCTCCTCTCTCTCCCTCTGTGGGGTTGATATCTGGTGTCTTGTGATAGGCCATCTGTGGCATAGTCCCCTGTAGTGACTCAGGACAGGACAGCAGGGACCTGTTGGGGCCTGTCACACTCTAGTACTGCACACACACACACACACACACACAGAGAGGGGAACGAGAACACATCCAGGGTGATATCGAGACAACAGAACCCTGGAAGTAGTATGATAAAGTAAATCGAAATCCAACTGAGGAACAAAATAATATAATATTGGGGAAAA
>NC_139657.1:13564419-13576919 GCF_951799395.1 Argentina silus
GTTTCCCTCCCTCTCTCCCTCTCTCCCTCTCCCTCTCTCCTCAGTGTGATGAATCTGTAGACAGGGGCTAATAATTGTACTTCAGCCCAAGTGCTCATTTTTCTTTGTGTTTGAAAGCTGTGACAGGCAGGAGTTCTCTCTCTCTCTCTCTCTCTCTCTCTCTCTCTCTCTCTCTCTCCTCCTTCTCTCTCGCTCCCTCTCTCCTTTGCTCTCTCTGCTCTCACACAAAGGGTGAAAAGAATAACTCAAGGTTTACAAGGTCATGCTGTCTGCTGGTGAGGACACACGGGGGACTTCTAGGTGGGAGTGTTTCCTCAAAGGTGCCATGTTCAGGCTTAGATAAAACCAGAGAAAGTTATGGATCGTAGTTCAGAGAAATGTATAGGGACAAATTGTACTGTAAGCATGGAGCTTTTGCGAGGGAAAGGTTCTCTACATTTTTCAAAATCTGTTGAAATAGAAAATGTAGTACAGGCGACGTTTTTGCATCTTCTTTTCAAGTTCTTTTTTTCCCTTTGATTTAATATAAATACACCCCACCACCCACATCAGTGTTACAGGGAGCAACACACTCAGTGAGTGCCAGAACACTGTGGCAAAACATATGGGCTCATCGAGAATATTCCCACAGCTCACACACACACACACACACACATAGAGAGAATAAGAGAGACATTTAGTTTTTCACTTGTTTTTTTGGAAAAGCGTATTAGTTCAGAAATACATGAATAAAAATAATCTTCTGATAATGTCAGTGCCTATTGACAGTCTGGTGATGTGTTTGTACACCACCTGCTCTGGTCCATCGCATTGAGACAAGCATCCGGCACAGCTAGAGGGGACAGTCCCACTGCAGTGAACGCCAACGCCCCGAACACACACACACACACACACACACACACACACACAGAGACAGACAACACGTGCACGTGCACACACACATACACACTATGACCCTGGCAAAGTTGCACACACAACGTCTCGGCCCAGATCTCTATCTCTTGCACACTGACACAAATACCAAAGGCTGAACCAGACGACACACACACACACACACACACACACACACACACACACACACACACACACACACACACACACACACACACACACACACACACACACACACATCAGCAACATCTACCATGCAGACGGGAGACATAAAGACAGGAGCTGGAGCCCATCATTAACTTCATATTGAGTACATCACGTTTGCAACATTCACACTTTACAATAGCACTTCTCTCTTGCACGCGTGCACGAGGGGGGGGGGGGGAGGGGGGGGGGGGAGAGAGAGAGAGAGAGAGAGAGAGAGAGAGAGAGTTTATAGCCTACTAGTCAGATGGTAAATTTCCTCCCAGCAGATATGTATTGAGTTAGTCCAGTCCAGGGAGAGCTTTAACATTGATTGTGATCATTAAATATATCCGCACAAAATGGCAACATGGCTTTACCCCAGTCAATAGAACCAATATAAGTAACAAAGACATAATCAAATCAATCGTCTCATAATTATTCTTTGAGAGGTGAAATTAATCATAAGGGAAAATAAAGAAAATGGAAAATGAAGCCATCAGCCAGTGTAAACAATTACACATGACTCAGATAGAAAACGAAAGGCATTTTTGTACAGTATTGGAAATTATTTGCTAAATATATACTGATCAAATACAGACTAAAGCCACTGCAGTTCAAAAGTAATGATTTAACGTCAACGTTAGCTAAAATGAATACAATTTCAAATCATATAAATGATAAATGAGTGCCAGTCTACGAAAATTGACTTCTGTGTCAAAAAGAGGACACATTTCCCTTTTTCTAATTTGAAAAAAAAAACTAATAATTTTTGCAGAATAATTATTGAGAAAATAATGTATTTTTCATACTTAAATTTTAAAGGTAAAATCCAGAGAGAGAGAGAGAGAGCGAGAGAGAGAGAGAGAAGAAAAAGAGAGAGAGAGAGAGAGAAGAAAAAGAGAGAGAGAGAGTGTTTGAGGGACCACCTCAGCTACGGGTCAAAGGATCAAGGTCCTTCTCCTCTGAGAGAGCCTCTCCTCTCCTCTCTTCCTTCTCTTCTCTCTCCTCTGTGAGAGGAAGTGTTGTGTATTGATTAGCTATCAGATGATTCCGATAGGGCCTAATCAATAAGGCTTTGTATGAAAGCCAGGCAGGTCCCTCCCTCCACACTCAGACAAACACTCAGAGATCCACTGCAGCCAGGCACAACCAGAGGACATCTATGGGGGTGGATGTTAGTGTGTTTGTTGTCTGCCCACAATATCTCTCTCTCTCTCTCTCTCTCACACACACACACAGACCCCTGTGTCTGAAGACTGCCTCTCAGAGGATCCTCCTCTGCAGGTGTTTGAGTTTGTGTGTGTGTGTGTGTGTGTTGTTAAACCTTGAGGCTTAGCTGTTGATGTCTCACTCACCTCGCCACGGATGGCGCTCAGTGCTGCACTCGTCATCGTGTGTGTATGTGTGTGTGTATATGTGTATCCCCCAGAAATAAATAAAGGTAGTGTGTGTAACATGGTGTTGATGTGTAGTTTTCAAAAGCCTGGTGTCCCCCAGTTAGCTCATCACCAGTGAGACAGTGTGTCGGGGGGGGGGGGGGGCTCAGCTGGGACACTGCTGCCCTGGGGGCCACAGGAGGTGGTGGGGGGCGGGAGGGGTCTGGATCTAAAAAGGGGTACATACTGTAGATCACCTCATCCTCGTCCCCCTATGCCCCTAACCCTTCTAGTGTCCCCCCCCGTCCCCCCGTCCCCCCGTCCCCCCCCCCCCATCCTTGGGGTTGAGACAGGGCAGGGAGATGGGTGTGTGAGCAGCCGGTCCTCACATGCTCCCTCCCAGCCACAGGCCTCTCAGAGGAGGAGTTACGCTCATGCCAACATGGCTACATATGCAGATCTATTTGGATCATTTTGTTGTTGTTGTCGTTGTGGTTGTTGTTGTTGTTTTGGTTGGTCTCTCTCCTGGGGAGACAGACATTCTGGTCACCTCTATAAATTGCTTCATTTGTTTTCTCCCTCACACTCCAACTGCTTGCTGAGCCCATGTGAGACGCCGGCTGGTCTTGCTGTGTGTGTGTGTGTGTGTGTGTAGTGTGTGTGTGTAGTGTGTGTAGTGTGTAGTGTGTGTGTGTGTAGTGTGTAGTGTGTAGTGTGTGTGTGTGTGTGTGTGTGTGTGTGTGTGTGTGTGTGTGTGTGTGTGTGTGAGTGTAGGTGAAAAACACTGTGATAAGACACCTGTCTCCTGGGTACAGAACAGATTAGAACAGAACAGAACAGAACACATTATCCTATCAGTTTCAGTTCAGAGTACAGGTCAGTGTGTGAGTGTGTCCTGTGGTCTGACACAGACACACCCAGTGGGAGATGTTGTTTGGGACAGTGTGAGACTGGGATAGAGGAGACGGAGGAGGAGGAGGAGGAGGAAAGGGCCTCTCCAGTGGGGTGTACCAAGCTGTGTGTGTTTAACAGTGAGAGCAACTCTCTCAGGCATTGATCCAGCTGACCAACCAAGTGTGAGAGTGCAGGTCAGTTGTGTGATTGGTTGGTCGATGTGTCTATTACTCCCTGGGCCTGCCCCAGTGTGTTCAGGTAGCGGGGGGTGATTGGAGAGTTGTTCCGGGTCAGAGGGCAATGTGCTGCTAACTTACCTTTCTTCCTGAAGTTCTCCCACTGAAGGATTTAAAGTGAATAAATACAAAATGTGTGTGTGTGTGCATGTGTGAGCCTAGAAATGAGCACAGACACACTGTATTACAAACAGTCTTTAATGAGTTCTCTCTCTTTCCTTCTTTACAGAAAACATGACGCTGGAATGCTGATGTCTTAACAGCAACCTACGGCATCCAGACTGCCACAAAGCACAACGTCTCCACAACGTCCCCACAACATCCATTCAGCCCACCCACCAACCCTCGACAACCCAGATGTTCCAAACTACCCCCCCCCCCCCACCACCACCACCTCCTCCTCCCCCCTCTCTCCTCCCTCAAGACTCTTCTCCAAAAAAACCAACAGACTAAAACAATGAAACACCCAAGGAAAGACTGAGTTCCTCCTGGTGAAAAACACCCGTGTCTGTTTGATTCAATCACAACAGAAAAAAAAGAAAAAAAAAGAAAGAGGAAACGGAATGCAAGATTCTGGAACCCTCTACCATCGACGAGGTCGCTATGGACAAGTTTTGACTCGATATCGTTACGTAAAAAAAGAAAATACCTCCTCATTGTAATTATCATTTTATAGAGTATCACGTGTAATTCTATGTAGGTTGGAAGTCTTTAAGTGTAGTAGACAGACACTGTACGGGGGTGGGGGGGTAGGGGGGAGAAAAAATATGACGGCCCTTTAGCACATAAATACACCCAGCCATGTAAATGTAAATATTGTACAGAAGAATAACAGGGCCACTCACACATGTATGAAACAACAACTACTGCATCTGTATATAGACATCAAAAATCATACCTCTTAACATGTACAGAACTATCAGATTCACACCTCCTTATTTCTGCCAATTTTCTTCAATTCCCCTCAAAAACGTCCGCACACGCCTCACCACTCTATGGCATCTCTACAATATATAGTAACCCCCCTATATGTAGATATAGACAAGAGACTAGAGATATATATATAAGATATATATATCTCTAATATAAACCCTATATAGAGGAGCGGTACTGGGTGGAATCACACTGAAGTGAAGCACTGTTTGTGAGGTCCCCTGTGGCTGCATCTTCAACAACCCCCCCCCCCCCCCCCCCCCATTCTATGATTAGTGCACTATGTCTGCAATCAGCCATTTTGTTGGGTGTTCTGCCTGTGTGTCAGAGTCCCTGCATAGAGAAGACTCACAGCCTGGAGGAACCCTCCAGCCTCCAGCCCCCAGAAGACACAGAGGCAGAGACACAGAGACACAGAGACAGAGAGAGATGGCTCCCCTGCCCTCTCAGTGTTAACCTATAACAGCTCTGAACACACACCTGTATCCATAGTGTATAGGAGAAACCCTACTGTATTGTATTGTATTTCTATGTGTATTTGACCCCCCCCCCCTCCCAAGTGAAGTGACATATCCACATATGTGAGTCCCATGGTTTGGCAGCTTACTTGTATAGTGTAGTCAGTGCGTTTTTTATTTTTTTATTTTTTACAGTTCATTCGAACAAATGTTTTTT
Organism: Argentina silus; assembly: GCF_951799395.1. Lineage (NCBI taxonomy): Eukaryota > Metazoa > Chordata > Actinopteri > Argentiniformes > Argentinidae > Argentina > Argentina silus. The sequence continues at coordinate 13,569,611 of NC_139657.1, forward strand.
TCGTTACTACTACTGTCCTCCCCCCTCCTCCTCCTCCTCCTCCAGTCCTGATAGGCTAGCCCCTCCTCCTCCTCCTCCTCCTCCTCCAGTCCTGATAGGCTGTGGGCCTGTCCATCAGAGGTCCTGTAAGCCTGTGGGCCTCTCTGAGACCAGGCGCTCGCTTAGCTCCCAGAGGCTGGCTGCGGTGGCCTGGTCCTCGGCCTGCGGTGACGGGTGGCAGCGGAAACAGTTGTTGAAGTACATCCCGCCCAGGCCCTGCAACTCTGGAGCCACGGCGCAGTACACCACAGTGGCACACCCCTGTTGCTGTGGAAACACAGAGAGAGAGAGAGAGAGAGAGACGGGTCAACACCAACAGACAGAGACATGGCAGCGTAGGACAGACAGAACAGGACAGGACAGGCTGGGGAGGACGACAGACATACAGAGACACCGAGACCAGACCGGAACCTTCTGTCCGTGAAGAGACAAAGGAGAGACACCCTACAGAACACCTACTGTACAGTACCCCGCCACGTGTGTGTGTGTGTTCGCGTACGTGTGTGTGTGTGTGTGCATACGTCAGACCCACACCAGGAGTCACCGAGCCCCCTCGTCCTTCCCGCATGACCCCCCCTAGAGCTTCCACACGGAGAGAAAGAGAGAGAGACAGGACTCCATGCCAACTGACAAAGAGATGCAAAGAAAGAGAGGACTAGAACTCCGCGCAAAACCCCATCCACTGCCACACCGGGCCGCGTTACCATGGGAACGACATTGGCCTTGTCTATATATATTTATATACATATATTTATTTCTATATTCAGTGTGTACAGGACTCCTGGCTATGGACAGTTTGCATGCTGATGTGTATAGTCGATCCACAGACAGTGTTTTATCTGTAGATAGCGGGACAGCTCCTCTCTGTGACTGGGAAGGTCACCAGTGGCTCTGGAAACACACTGGAAAAGAGGACGTCTCTCTATTGTATGTGACGTTCACGTGATCCGAGGGGGAAGTCAGTCATCAACACGTACATAGGCAGGCACACACACACGCACGCACACACACACACACACACACACACACACGCACACACACAGACAGGCACAGACACAGACACACACAAAAAAGTCCACAGATCATACAACCTACCCCACACTCAATAATTCGAAGGAAATACTTAGTTGAACATCTCACACACAGTATAAACAAGTAGAAGTGTACTTAGACAGGACATGCCTCCCTAATGCTCCCCATCAGTCAGTAATTAGGAGGATATTCTAAAACGGGTGAGATTTCACTCCATTTTAACCAGGGAGGGAGAAGAAAAAAAAAAAAAAAAACACGTCAGAGAGAATTACACAGAGAGCTCAAATGCTCAAAGAGCATTTAATGTTGCTCTGCTTGCTTAAAGCTGCTGTGACAGCCTCCCAGTAACTATGTGCTGGAGCTGACTTCTATAGAGCCACATGAAATGATGCTTCTGCTCTTTATCTACAAATGAGACGGGAGAGAGCGCTGATGTGAGGACTGTGGACCAGCGTTTACCACAACTCACTGGCACACACAGAGAGAGCCACAGCAGCAGTACAAAGGCCTGTACACACACACACACACACACACACACACACACACACACGCAGAGGCGCACACACACACACACACACACGCAGACGCAGATGCACACACGCACACACACACACAGTACGTGCATGGATGTACACACAGACAGACACACACACACACACACGCCAACATGCATGGCACGCTCACATACATACAGTAAAAAGGCTGATCCTTATTGAGTATCGTTTGAACAGCATTTAGAGCAGCTGTAGCTCAACCTGGCACACCCCCCCCCCCCACATCCCCCCCATACACTTACAGTATATGCATGCATTCACACAGACGAAGACACACATTCTTTGTTTCTCTGTCTCACACACACACACACACACTATGTAGCCAAGCTTGTGTGTGTGTGTGTGTGTGTGTGTGTGTGTGTGTAAGAGTTGGTGGTGCGCAGTGGCAGATTGAGGCTGTTTGAAGTGTGCGTCTGCTCTGTCTGCTCTGATGAGAGGGAGAGTAAACAGCAGATGAAACGGCTGCATCTCTGTGCCGCCTCACCTGCCAGCAGGGTGATAACTCCATCCTCACGTCACCACACTGGCATATCAAACACCCACAAATGTCAATCAGTGGCTAAGATGCATGCACACGTACCCACCCACCCACCCACCCACCCACCCACACCCACCCACACCCACCCACACACACACACACACACACACACACACACACACACACACACACACACACACACACACACACACACACACACACACACACACACACACACACACACACGGCACCAGTCATTAAGCTTCCTCATCTTCCCCCAGGTTAAGGTATTTGATTTGGAACGAGCAAAGCTACAGTAAATCCTTCTAAAAACGCTATTGAAGTTTTAAGGTTTTATTTAAGGTCCCCTTAGTTTACCACTCTTACACTGCCCAGGTTTGTTTTTTCAATACAACGGAAAGTGATTAGTGTGTGGTAAAAGATACACCCCGTTTTGTGTCTGTAAAACGGAGAACCTGTTATTTCTTACAGAGACTCCTCTGATTTCTGAGTGTGTGCAGCGTAGAGAAAGGCTGAGGTATGTACCAGAGCAGAGAGAGTGTTACAGCTATTGGTGTTTAGCTCAGCCCCCTCACCACTTGACCCCCTGATCCCTCTAGGAGATAAGCCTGATGAGATCAGACATTAACATGCTGAACCACCCACCACCACCATCTATCACAGAGAGAGAGAGAGGGGCAGCAGGAGAAGAGAAATAGACTACCCTGGACCTACTGTACACACACACACAACATGCAGTACCCTTCCACACAGTAGATTCTCACTCACACTCACACACACACCTGTACAGTGCACTTTGGAGATATAATGACCTGGAGATATAAATCCCTGCTGTGTTGTACAGTATAATCATGTACATTGTAGATAATGCTTGTACATTTAGGTGTCTACCAACCGATGGGTGTTTTTGTGTATCTACAGTATCTCCTGTAACTAAATATGAATCATAATGTATCAAACAGTAGTTTGACAGAGCTGAGTTGACCCATAGAGAGATGTCGATATCTGTGAGGTATCGTGGGGGGGGGTTGCTTGGTACCATCTAGCTGAACTGGGGCTGTGGAGAGCAGGGGGTTAAACAAGGTACACCAAAGCAGCTTTAACCCTAACCTATAGATTATAGAAACTACTAGAAAACAATAGCAATGCCACCATATCAGCAATATGGTAAACATGTAAACAAGCCAAAGTCGCAGGAGACAAAGCAAAGCCAGAGGATGAGACTGGTTCATCTAAAAAACCCAAACACTAAGGGAACCCTGACCAAAATCTTGGGGCTTTAAAAATAATCTATAAAGCAGGCCGTAAATCAGCAGCAATAAAGCAGACCCCTGTATCCGGGCTGAAACCCTCCCCTGCTCTCTGAAACGCCTCTGGGATCAGATTCACGTCTTCCAAATTCTCTATACTCCTCACTCAATACTCACGAGACCTCATGAATCTGCAATGGAAAAATAATTCATGTTGTTTTGCAATAATTTGTTGTTGACAACCATTATCGAGCGTATTCAAAAGCAAGCTAGGAGGGAGAGGAGAGAGATGTTGGTGTTGGAATTGTTCTGTTGTGTTCTGTTGTGTTCTGTTGTGTTCTGCGTGTTACTCTACTCATCGAGGTTGTGGTCGGCCGGTTGTGGTACTGCGCGAGCATTCGTTCTCTGATCATATGCATGTGACCCTTGACCCCGACATCTGTAGTTATGTCATTGACCTCTCCTGTTGACCTCTAACCCCTGACCCCTGACCTGTAAATAAGCCCAGTACTGTAGAGCAGTCTGTTTTTGGCCCATCCCTGTACATACAAACGATGTAAATACCAAACAGCTATGCATGCTGATAATCTAGCAATTCTTTCAGGTACTTTTATAATCCCAAAATTCTCATATGGCATGTGCTGAAAATGTACTATGGAAAAAAAAAAGAAAAAAAAAGAAAAAAAAAAGTCAAAAAGTCAAAAAAAAAAGAGATTGAAAAAAGTTTTAAAAAAATAAACAATTATGTCAAAACAATATCAGATCCTGGTCAAACGTGTGTAGAGTCTTAATGTTTTTCTTACTTCTGTGGGTGCTTCTCTTCCTTTGCCTGTCATTCTTACTGTGTTTCTGATCCTGGTTGGTGTCAGTGGTGGTTAGTGTTTGTGCAGGCAGGGTTGAGGCAGGGCAGGGGAGGGGCTCTCGCTGGGTTCAACTGGAATGACGTCTGTGTGTGTGTGTGTGTGTGTGTGTGTGTCCACCGCTACAATATGGGGACCACGATGCCCCGTTACCTGGGTGGTGAGACTAGACAACACAATCTGACTGCTACTCTATGGAGGCACTCCAAACCAAATACACAACCACAACAGTAGCAACAGCAACAACAACAAGAATGTTACATATCACCAAACATATATATATTTATACAGTACCACTGTGCTGTTTTACAACTGTAACTGTGTAAAAGGATTCCAAATGAAGCACTAACTGGTACTGCTATGTCTCTGGTACTGGTAACTGGTACTTGTAACTGGTATGATTCCAACACAAGGCACTTGTGTTGTTACTCTATTGATCCATACGCAGTAATGGCGCTGGCAGAGAAGCTCAGCAGCTGATGTTGTCAGTGAAAGCTGTGGAGTGTGTTTTGGTTTGGAGCCACACAGAGAGCGTGGGTAGTGTTTGGTCCTGGATGTCAGCGCTGCCTCAACCCTCTGGCCTACCATAGCCCTGTGTGTATTACTCTGAAGGACTCTGTCAGTAACAGTCTCACACCAAGGACCATTGGATCACGTGGTGGACCGATGGAGACTCCAAAGGGACTGTGTGTTTTTTTTTTGTTTGTTTCAGGAATGTTTATTTCCAACCTGTGGCGTGTCATGATAGATGGAGGTGTCTGATTTTTAAATCTGTGCTAAAGATATTTTACATTTAATAAATAATCATTGTAACAAGAACAACATGTCTGGCCGTCCTTTATCTGTGGAGCGATGTGTGCCTCGGAGAGAGAGAGGGAGAGAGAGAGAGGGAGAGGGAGAGGGAGAGAGAGAGAGAGAGAGAGAGAGAGAGAGAGATGTGTGTGAGCCTGTGTGGTTGTTTGCGTTAGCCTTCTGCGGCGCTAGCCTCCGCGAGCCGACAGCTCAACTGAGCGTGCCCAGCCCAGCTGTGAGGGGAATCCTGGGTAACGCGGTCCCCTCAGATAAACAACCTGTCCCTCCATTCAGCCTGACCAGTCAACCAAGAGGGGAGGGGATTAACACCCCAAACAGCACCCCCACCCCCCACCCCCACTCCAATACCTAAGAAAAAACACCCCCCACACTCACCCCCATGACCCCACAGTCACCTCCACGACCCCTGAGTTGAGATGTAATGAAGGTCACATTCTGCGGGTGGAACGGGAGCTAAAGGGTATCTCCCTCACACACACACACACACACACACACACACACACACACACACACACACACACACACACACACACACACACACACACACACACACACACACACACACACAGTTCTATGGAGACAGTCGCCATATAGTGTTCCATAGAGGTTGTTCTACAGTGCATGGGGCGATAAATAGTGAGTGGGTGGGTGGGTAAGTGGGCCATTCAGAACACAGCCTCTAGACGAGGGAACGACACCTACTCTGTGTGTTTTTGTCCATAATGAGAGCAGTGTGTGTGTGTGTGACTCAGAGTCCTGTCTGTGTATCAACGTGAGCGTGGGGAGAGATCACCCACATCACCATCGTCATTGGAAGTCCGAGCTAGAAGTCATCCAGTCAGCTCCCCGGGCCCCTCTGGATGTTTAACACACACTGTTAAAGCCTTGTCATTAGCCCAGGGGCTGCTGGGTAATTCAGAGGAGAGAGCAAGGTGCGGCGGGGGCCGGTCGGTCCCCCGAGGGGCATTAAGGACAAGATGGAGAGACTGCACACCTCCCTCTCTCTCCCCTCCCTTCCTTCCTCATTCATATCCCCTGTCCTACTCCCCTGCCTCCCCCCCCCCCATCTCTCCCTATTTCTATCCTCTCTGCCTCCCACTCCCCTCACACCCCCCCCCCCCCATCAATCTTCATGTTAGCCTCACCTCCCCCCACCCATGTTCTCCTTCCACACCCCCCCCACACACACACACACCTCCCCTGCCCTCCTGAACCCCACCTACAGTACACATTCCCCCCCAGTGCCACACTCTCAGACGTGGGTTAACACCCAGAAGGTGCTTTGCCTATTCTTGACTTCCAGATCTCTCACACACACACACACACACACACACACACACACACACACACACACACACACACACACACACACACACACACACACACACACACACACACACACACACACACACACACACACACACAAGCCTGAAGCCCAGTTCACTAACACAGAATCCAAACAGAGGGGCGGGGAGAAGAGGAGGAGGAGACAGGTATAGATGGGGGAGAGAGAAACAATGCTAAAGTGAAAAACCAGAGAGCAGACAAAGGACTCTCTCTGTTTCTCTAACAGATACCATCAACTGAGTGTCAGCCATGTGTGTGTGTGTGTGTGTGTGTATGTGTGAGCTTGCATGCATAGGTCTGTGTGTTGGTGCGTGTGTGGTGTGTAGGTGAACATATGCCTCGGAACAATAGGACAGGAAGTGAGGGGAGGGGGGGGGGGGAGGAGGAGGAGGAGGAGAGGACAAGATGGAGAAGAAAAGCGAAAGGAGGGAGGAGGAGGAGGAGAGGAGGATGAGAGGAGAGGACAAGAGGAGGAAAAGGAGGGTGGGAGGGAGGGGGGGAGAGGAGGAGGAGGAGGACAAGAGTGGGAAAAGGAGGGAGGAGGAGGAGGAGGATGAGAGGAGAGGACAAGGAGGAGGAAAAGGAGGGAGGGGGGGGAGAGGAGGCACCCAAGGGGAAAACGATGGGAGTCAGAAGGACTTGCGCAGCGACTGTGAAACTATCTCATTTTTATCTCGTGAGAGGACTTCCGAAGTGATCCGCACAACCTAATTATTTTCCCCCTAATAAAAGCAACATATGCTAAGACAATAAAAGGCCTTATTGGACACCTATTCATTAAAGAGGAGCAGTAAAGAGAGCAGGACTCTGGCGTGGGGACGAGGTTTTAAAAGGGCTTTTCTCCACGTGGAAATAGGCTTAGCCCTCCTTTAGCGCGTCCGTGTGGGCGCATGTACCACCATAAAAGACCTGAAT
>NC_139657.1:13581919-13584419 GCF_951799395.1 Argentina silus
TAAGGTTTGTTTGTTGACTTGACTCCTTGTCGACTTGACTCTGCCACTATGGAAACATTTCAAAGAAAATTAAACTGATATTTAGTAATGACAGATTAACTATTTTTGATCACTAATAACACTGTTGTTAAAAGCGAAAAGTGAAAGCGTTATTATGTTCCTCAGTTAATTCAGCATTTCGACTGCATTTTTAACGCATTTTGACACGAATAAACGCATGTCCGTTTTGATAATGCAATCCAGCACCACCTTGTTCAAAATCCTGGGGGGAGAGCCCTGGGAGGAATAGTGGAGGGAGAGAGGGAGAGAGGGTGGAAGGGAGGGATGATTGTGCCTCTCTCTCTCTCTCTCTCCTGGCTGAGTGTTAGCCTGCATTAGAGAGTGACAGTCCATTCATCTGGACCCCAGCGCAAGGAACATTTAGCTAATTAAATTATTAATACATTTAAAACCGTGTTTATTTCACTGTGTGTGTGTGTGTGTGTGTGTGTGTGTGTGTGTGTGTGTGTGTTCGTTGGAGGTCTTGCTCTGATAATTGAAATTGGTCTGTTGCTGTTCCAACCTTTCTCTCCAATAATCCACCATTAGGGAAATGGTTAACACAACCTCATAGATTACTGTCCTGACACACACACACACACACACACACACACACACACACACACACACACACACACACACACACACACACACACACACGAGAAGAGCGATCGTAAACTGTGTGTACTGTGAGTGAGCCAGTGAGTAAGTTAGTATGTGTGTGTGTGTGTGTGTGTGTGTGTGCGTTGCGTGCGTGAGAAAAAAATGAAACACCGCCTTGTTTGAAATAATCTCTCAAATCCTCAGTCACTACTGGACTGTGCAGTACATTGTCAAAAAATCCCTCACAAATACCCTGTCTGAGACTCCAAGTTCAACAAACGCTGAAACAGTGAATCCAGCCTAAGGAATACAACACATATATACGGACCCTGAGAAGCTTAACCTTGCAGTGCGGTGGTCTGTCTGTCCGTCTGTCTGCCTCTCTGATTCTCTCCCTCCCTCTCGTCAAACAGGAACAGATCATTCCTTCTGTGTCTGAAGTGTCTTCCTGCTGGCTCATCACAATCCCACCGTCTCAGAGACCAAACAGAGTCCTTCAGCTCTTTTGAGCTAACGAACCAACACAGGAGGGGGGGGGGGGGGGGGATCAATGGAGGCTGGAGGAGCTACACACACCTCCTTGCCACTAATATGGACGGGCATTACACAGCCCCCTTGCCCCCCCCACCCCCACCCCCACCCCCACCCACGCTCCCCCTAACTATACCCTCACCCTCTCTAATACAGACAGGCACTGACAACCCCCCCCCCCACCCCACCGCCCGCCCCCAAAACACCCCCACACCCCTCTAATCCAGTTGAGCAGACCCCCCCCCCCCCCTCCTCTCCCCAACTCAACCCCTCTGATACACTGATACAGTCTGTCAGGCCAACAAGGCTCCTGACTTACCCTCCCCTTTCATCTCTCACCTTCAAACAGAATGAGCTGACTTTTATAAAACAACCATGAATGACAATGAAATGGGGAGGTCTGAGCAGAGAGAGGGGGATGAGAGCAGGTAGTTTGTCCTGTTTAAACAGACTAATTGATGAAATGGGCTGGTGTCAGACAGACAGGCAGACATGGGGGAGGACAGGAGACACAGACGTTCATCTCCTCTCGGTCTTTCTGTCTCTTTCGCGCACGCGCACGCGCACACACACGCGCACACACACACACACACACACACACACACACACACACACACACACACACACACACACACACACACACACACACACACACACACACACACACACACACACACACACACACACACACACACACACACACACACACACACACACACACACACACAGAGGAATGAGCTGCAGGTTACATCAGCCCAGAGAGAACCTGCATATTCTGGGCCATATTCATGCTGGAACAAAGTTTGCACCTCCAGTATTTTTGGCGAATGAATCAGAAGTCGATGGTAAAATGGCCCCCCAACGTCTACCCCTATGCCTTCCTCTAAAAGTCAACGGCGACAAAAAAGGCACAGAGGTAAAGTCTTTAACCCAGTTGACCTCCTGTGTTTGATGGAGTCACCTCACCCTTCATCTCAGAAAGAAAACCCCTATCCGTTTGACGGAATAATAGAATCATATTCTCAGACAGTACTGGACAGATTTTCCTTATTCCAAGCAAGGCGAGGGACTCCAATTTCAGAGTTACATTAACGCACACAAATCATCCCCCGGTCACACACACACACACACACACACACACTCTCTCTCTCTCTCTCTCTCTCTCTCTCTCTCTCTCACCCAAAACACAGCTTACACACCTCGCAGTCAGTCAGGGGATGGATGACACCTGCATACAGTAGGAGGGGGCACACAAATAGGATTGTAAAGTAGAGGGAGTCCATAAATAGGATTGGAGGAAAGCAGGGCTACCTAAATAGGATTGTAA
>NC_139657.1:13589419-13591919 GCF_951799395.1 Argentina silus
GTTTTGGTTTTCGATCAACTTATACTACACACTGGTCCAGTACACACACACACACGCACATGCACACACACACATACACACACACACACACACACACACACAAGAAAGTAGTAAGTAGGTGTAGAGAGAGATGAGGCAACACAGGCTGTCACGAGCAGGAAGGAACAGAGAGAGACAGGTACAATAACCAAACATGAACTCCAAGGTCTAATTATGACACAAGGGAGGAGGAGAAGAAGGAGGAGGAGGAGGAGGAGGAGGAGGAGGAGGTGGAGGAGGAGGAGGAGAGAGAGGTGACCTACAGTACCTACTGAACCCAGCAGAACAGGCCTGGTCATTTGTAAACAAGTAGCAGCACAGGCCAGCTGGGTGAGCATATGTACTGGTGAGTAGGGGGGTGAGAGGGGGGAGATGGGGGGAGGCGGGGGACAGTCTAAATTAGGGGTGGTCACAGTGCCCTGCGCTGCCCTGAATCAGGCACAGAGGCGCACTTCTGAGTTCAACTCTGTCTGGCATGAGTTGGGTTAGGAATCAGTAGCATTAGTTTACACTATCCCAGGTCACATGACACACCTGGGGAAGCGGGCAGGCGAGGCCAGGTGACCCGGGGCGGGAGTTTGCGGCGATGGAACGGTGAACGGTGGGGTGCACCGGGTAGGGGGGGGGGGGGGGGGGGTCGGTGTTGGTGTTCTTCTCTAAATCTGACATATTCTTTGGAGATGGTTTTGCGTGTTATGGATTATCATTGGTCAACCTGTGAACAACCATCACCCGTTTGGGCTGGCGGACCGCGGGGTCTCGTGGGAGCTCGCCCAGGGTCCCGGTAAGTAACTAATCACCTCCCACTGGTACCACCGTATCCAAAACGGCCCTCATACACTTACGGCTCAAGTCAATACAGACATTGAGACGAATATACCAATCGACCGGGCAGCCTTAGCCCTCTGGGGGAGGTGGGAGCACCGTTAACAGACGGAAGGCTAGTGGGTTTGGTGACAGTTAGCGAACCCAGCAGCAGCAGAATCCTGTCACAGCCAACCAACATCAACCACACCAACTCCTGTCTGTCTCTACTGCTCCGAAACGTAAACAATAAGTCATTCGAACAACCTTGGTGTTAACACTGAGGACTGTCGACTATCCTCTCCATGCAAATGATTCAATATGACATGACAAATGTCTCAAAACGGCGGAGGATGGATTCACAGAGACGACAGGCAGAGGTCACTCGAACTGAAGACTTTTTATTTTATTTTTTTTACTTTAACCCGAGGAACAACGATAGTTGATCAACTGAATAACCACAGACTTCACTTTGTGTCTTGAGGGAACAGGGCCTTTCTTCCAGTTGCATCAGTACCCTTGATCAAATGTGCAAGGTAAACAGGTTTGGGATCTAATGGGGGGATATTAAACTTGCAGATTGGGAGTGGCCCCGAGGAACGGACTGGGCCTGGGGGCTGGGGGGCTGGGGGGCTGGAGCTGGAGCTGGGGCTGTGGCTGTGGCTGGGGCCTCTGTTTGACTCTGTGGGCTGTGAGCAAGGACAAGGAGCAGCGAGCCAGCCCTGAGCAGCTATACTTTCATGGTCCGTTTCCATTTAAATATCTGACTGACAGGGAACATGGCGCCATTAAGGCGTCCCGGGAGCCCAGCGGAGGAGGAAATGGGGAGATAAAACCACCCTGGGGAGGGGGAGGGGGGGGGCGGGTTAGAGAACGGACATGCTGCTGAGAGAGCCTTTCACACAGGGAACCTGCTCTTAATAAGAAACAGGCGCTGCTCAACCCCTCCACCCCTTTATCCCTCCACCCCTCCACACCTCCACACCTCCAAACCCAAAACAACCTTGTCTCCGCGGAACAAAAGCAGGATTTATCTAGCATGACTTAAAGCCCCGGTCTGTCTCTCTCTCTCTCTGAGGTGGAGAATGGAGAGTGTGTGTGTGTGTGTGTGTGTGTGTGTGTGTGTGTGTGTTTGTGTGTGTGTGTCAGAGTGACCTCTGGAGTGTGTTCACTTGGATCATAAACGAGACCAGGCTTCTGGCTCCTCTCCATACAGCCCTTCAAAAACAACAACAACAACAACAACAACAACAACAACAACAACAACAACAACAACAACAACAACTAAACCAAGGTAATCGCCGTTTTAGTAGCATAGAAACACAAACAGCATACAGAGGCCCTTTTAGCACCAGTTAGCATAGCAGCATACAGTAGGCATGTGGAATGTGTTAAGCTACAGTGGGTAACTACAGTAGAGTGTGGCTGATTGTCCGTGCTGAAAGGGCCCAGAGGTTAAGTGGTTGTCAGGGCGTGTGACACACGGTGGAGAATGACTCTGTCACACACAGAGATGGACCAGGAGAGGAGAGGAGCACCCACGGGGACCATAAAGCTACTCAGCCACGAGGAGGTAGAGAGAGAGAGAGAGAGAGAGAGAGGGAGGGAGAGAGGGAGAGAGAGGGAGAGAGGGAGCGAGAGAGAGAGAGGGAGAGAG
>NC_139657.1:13601919-13609419 GCF_951799395.1 Argentina silus
TTTTTTTTTTTTTTTTTTTTTTTACCTTGTTCAGGAAAATTAATGTCTATGAGCAGAATACAATCCATCATAGGCTGAAAGCAGAGGTCATTCAGGAAATGATAGCAGGAAAGATTAGGCCCCTCCTTCATGGAACACACACACACGCATGTACACATGCACACACGCCGGACGCACGCACACACACACACACACACACACACGCATGTACAGTACGCACGCACACACACACACACACACACACACACACACACACACACACACACACACACACACACACACACACCTTTATGGTAAGAGCAAGGAGGCTACAGAGGTTCCCAGGATCCCTGAACAGCTCAACTTTCCACTGTGCTTTGACTTTGCTAGGAGTCAGATAGTTAAATGTATTTGCAATGTAACTTTGATCAGTTGGGATTCTAGATACGCTCTGAGTAATAATGTTCATATGTATGTTGGCTCACAATTTATTTACTTCGAGAAACACATTTATATGCACAGCACATGTAGACTTGGACTCACCTTAATAATCATTAATTAACAAGTTCAAATATGAAACTTGAGTTTTAATGCAATCTATAGATGATCACCTCTGTGGTGAGAAGACCTTGATGTCCCTGTGTCCATAGATATTCTTTCTCAGGGGGAATCAGAGGGGTCAGGGACATACTCTCACACACACACACACACACTCTCACACACACACACACACACACACACCGGGTCAGTATCGAGTGGAGCCCTCCCTCCACCTGAAACTGTTGACAGATTAATCCCATGCATTAATTATTGACACTAAATTCAATTTGAAAAGCAAACGTCCGTCAACCTTCCTCTGCTTTAAATCATTTATACCGGCCTTACATGTATAATCATATGGCTATTGATTAATATACAGCAGACGGCCACACACACACACACACACACACACACACACACACACACACGCATACGGCCTCCCTCATCAATGATGAGGATATGAAAGGGTAGGATGTGATAGAAGCCCATCTGGAGAGGATACACACCTCACCACACACACCTGATGTTTCAATCAAAGCACATTGTCACAATAACACACTCCTGGATCTACATACCAAAGCCCAACCAACGCTACCATGGACGACCACACGAAGGGGGGGTGAGAGAGACGAGGAGTGGAGAGGTGTGAAGGGGTGTGGGAGGGAGGGAGGGAGGGAGGGAGGGAACGTGGTGATGTGGAGATGAAGAGTGATGAAGACTCCTGCTCCTAACTACAGCTTGTCCTCAACGTGATGAATAGATGAGGGTCAGACTGCCCTATGAGACAGCCCCCGCCCCCCAGCCTCTCCCTCCCTCCCCCTCCTCCCTCCCCTGGTGATGGATGTAGAGAAGGGGTATATCCATGTGTGACAGGGTGAGTGAGAGATGGCCGGTCAGGTTCTACTCTGATGCTCTTGTCCTCTTAGTAAATCACCCTTCACTGATGCCACCCAGTCACCCAGTCACATGTCACACATCAACGACGACACGACACCCCCCTCCCCCCCTCCCCCCCACCCCTCCCCCGCCACCCGGTCTACCCACCCTAGCCCAGACTTACAGGCCTCGAAGAAGAAGAAGAAGAAGAAGGAGAAAAAGGAGAAGAAGAAGGTGAGACAGCTGAGCCTGGATGGAGAGAGTTAAGTGAAGTGTGTGTGTGTGTGTGTGTGTGTGTGTGTGTGTGTGTGTGTGTGTGTGTGTGTGTGTGTGTGTGTGTGTGTGTATTGTTGTGTGTCTCAGTCTCAGCTGGCTCTCACAGCTCTTTCCTTTTAGAAGCCAACCTTCCTGTCTGAAGACCCCTCGCCTCCCCTGGCCTTTATGAGCAAGAGCAGTAAGGGAGAGAGCCAAAGACTAAGTGTCTGGGTGTGTGTGTGTGTGTGTGTGTGGAGGTGTGGATGTGTGTGTGTGTGTGTGTGTGTGTGTGTGTGTGTGTGTGTGGGTTGGGTGTGTGTGTGTGTGTGTGTGTGTCTGTGTCTGTGTGTGTGTGTGTGTGTGTGTGTGTGTGTGTGTGTGTGAGTGTCTGAGTGTCTGTGTCTCTAGAGAACATGTTTATATGTTTGTGTTTCCTGATGAGGGGCTAGGGTGTGTCATTTGCACTCTCTCTCCAGTGCTGCAGTCTGAGTGTGTGTGTGTGTGTGTATGTGTGTGTGTGTGTGTGTGTCTGAGAGAGTGTGTGTGTGTGTGTGTGTGTGTGTGCGTGCGTGCATGCATGCGTGCGTGTCTGAGAGAGAGTGTGTGTGTGTGTGTGTGTGTGTGTGTGTGTGTGTGTGTGTGTGTGTGTGTGTGTGTGCGTGTGTCTAGAGAATATGTTTACTGTATGTGTGTGTGTGTTTCCTGATAGGGGCTTGGGTGTGCCATTTGCACTCTCTCTTTCTCCAGTGCTACAGTGCTACAGTGCGGGGCCTAACTTAGTATAGTACTCAAGCATCAGTAAGAGATCCATTGTATAGATAATCACAATGATGGGAGAGGGTGTGTGGGATCAATAGTGCACTCACACAAGATCTATTGCTCTCTGATCGATTAGACACTCCTATCCGCCTCTCTGAAATCAACCGTATTTCCTGCGTTTGATGGAACCCCCCAGTCAAGGCTGCGTACGCAAACTACAACCTACAAGAAGCCCTCCACCTGGAGCAGTGGAGGGAAACAACCAGACCAACCAAGTCCGCTGGTCAACTTCTTCAGACAACTCTGTCCCCGGCCAGCCAGCCAGCCAGTCAGCCAGTCAGTCAGTCAGTCAGCCAGCCAGCCAGCCAGCCAGCCAGCCAGCCAGCCAGCCAGCCAGCCAGCCTACAAGACCCCCTCCTCCTTTTCTTCCTTCACTCTCTTCTTTCTCTCCTCTCCTCCCTCATCCTCTTTACCCTCCACCCCCTTTTTTCCACACATATCATTCAGGGACAAACCTTCACACCACCCCTGTCCCTCCCTCCCCTCCCTCCACCTCCTCCTCCTCCTCCTCCTCCTCCTCCTCTCCCTGGGGCTCTCTCCTGTGATTGGAATGAAAGGTAATGGTCCTGAAACAGGAAGAAAGGAGACCTTCCTCGCTTCTTATCTCTAACCCTGCTAGTCAATGGAGAACACACACACACACACACACACAGACACACACACACACACACACACACACACACACACACACACACACACAGACACACGTATGCCTTTTAAAACAAATATGACAATCTGACAAATATTTTTTTCCTTTTTCATTATAGAACATACAGTACATACATACTGCTGATAGATGCACTGCTAAATAGATGCACAATAATTTATTAGGAGTTTTTAAATATTCATAAATATTAGATTAATCATTTATAATAGATCGTTAAATTAACACAGGTTCTTGAAGTTTCATATGTAAAGGCCTACGTACTCTACAGGGGGGGAGAGAGAGAGACAGAGAGGGACAGAGAGAGAGAGAGAGAGAGAGAATGTCCCCTCTGGACATTTTTACTTTGCTAATTTTTTTTCCTCTGCTAACATCTTGTCAGCATCGCCTGGTTGTTGAATATTCATGTTTGATCCAGACACACTTCTCAACAAAGGAGAGTCAAAACCCAACAACACCCACAACAAATATCCTACCCCTACAGAAGCCTCTGTAGCTGCCTCTCTCATGGCACACACACACACACACACACACACACACACACACACACACACACACACACACACACACACACAACCAACTGCCCTGGTCATGAACTGACATGGTCCTTACTACAGGGGAGAGGATGAGGGAGCTAGCGCTAATACGAATGCTAACACGAATACAAACTAATCAATGTGTGGTTGGTATCACTGATACAACAAACCCCACAGAGAGACGATGCCATGCTCTGATGGGTAACAATACATAATCACAATATGAGGTGAACAGTCTCCCAAACACACCGTACTCCCTGTTCCTCATAACAGGGATGCTTCTTACAATATATGCCAACACACAACCACACACACACACACAGACACAGATACAGACACAGACACAGACACACACACACACACACACACACACACACACACACACACACACACACACAATCATAGACGTTTCTCACATGCGGCGGAGGTCGGATTCCCAAAAGAAATATTGATTAATATTCAGCATGTATCACTTGATGTATTATGTATTTATATGTTGTATAAGTCCTAATACTGATCCAAATAGGATACTCTCCTTCTCCTTCTCATTACCTAGTGAGGAGCTGTGTCATCAGAAGGGGCTTGTGTTGAGATAAAGGAGGGTTTAGCCCCCCTAGATAGAGCCCCTGTTCCCCTCATCAGGCGGGGACAGAGGAGATAAGGACAGTTAGGCTACTGTGGTCACATCCAGCCTTTCTGCTGACACAGCACCCTGTGCCTGGAATCTACTGGTGACCTGAAAATACGCACTGATTTCCCCCAAATCCTCCGCCCCCCCCCGCCCCCCCCCCCCCACCCTGCCTGAGAGGAAAATGGAGTGTGTGTGTGTGTGTGGGTGGGTGGGTGTGTGTGTGTGTGTGTGCGTGTCCAATCCGTGACTTCCTTCCCAGATCTCCGTGCTTGTATTCTGTGGCCTTAGTCGGCTGTATGTGTGTGTGTGTGTGTGTGTGTGTGTGTGTGTGTGTGTGTGTGTGTGTGTGTGTGTGTGAATAAGTGCTGAGCTGGCGTTCCCTAGGCCTCTCAGAGATATCAGTGTCTTACAGAGTATTACAGTAGAAGCACAAGGCCCTATAGGCTCAGTCTGGTTAGCTCTCAGCATCCTAAAGACACACAGGCTGAATCATGAGGAGGAGAACCGTGGTAGGACGACACACACCTGGACCATCTAAAGGCGTACTCCGGTATGTCTCAGTCCCCCCGTGAAAACAACTTACTGGAGACAGATTTCATTACACCTTCTTTGGTTTAGTACTCATAAATGAACTCCTTTTTAAGTCCTCCAATGTTCTCTAAGGAAAACAAAAAAGGAAAGCGAAGGTTCTCCATCAGAGAGAGAGAGAGAGAGAGAGAGAGAGAGAGAGAGAGAGAGGTGGAGAGAGAGAGAGAGAGAGAGAGACCCCTCTAAGAGAGATAAAGGGATATGTAAGTAGTAGTGTGTAGTGAGAGATTAGTACAGAGGCAGGTATCTGCTTGAGCTGTCAGTGTGTCAGTCTGCATGTGTACTGCATTCATCACAGCCAAGCGACTGACACACCAGGAGGTTGCTCATCACACACACCACACACATCTCACTCACACACACACACACACACACACACACACACACACACACACACACAGACCAACACACACACACACCAACATACAACAAAACACACCAACCCACACACACACACACACACACACACACACACACACACACACACACAGACAGTCTTGTCTATTAGGCTCCTGCTACGACAAGTAACTTAGCTCTACTAAATCTGCAGCACCAATCATACAGGAAAAAATAATCTTTGAGGAGCAACAATAACATCTCTGACATCAGAGATCACACAGGAGAGAGAGAGAGAGAGAGAGGGAGAGAGAGGGAGAGAGAGACAGAGAGAGAGAGAGAGAGATGTTACACATGGTGTTAGTTTGGGGTGAGGGGAGAAGACATCCTCCTGTATAAAGGGGTGAGGGAAGAGAGATAGCAGAGAGGATGGGATCAGGGGGGCAGGGGAGAGGGGAGAGGGGAGAGGGGAGAGGGCTGGGGAGATGTGGGTGAGACCAGAGGGGAGAGGAGAGGTGGTGAAGGGTGACAGGATGGGGAGAAGAGGGAACAAGAGGGACAAGTAAGAGGGGTGAGGGTAAAGGGAGAGGGGTGAGGGTGAAGGGAGAGGGGTGAGGGTAAAGGGGGAGGGGTGAGGGTGAAGGGAGAGGGGTGAGGGTAAAGGGAGAGGGGTGAGGGTAAAGGGAGAGGGGTGAGGGCAGGGGGGTTAATAAAGCCGAGAGATATAATAACACTGCTGGCAGCTCACTGTGAGCAGGACGGACACACTCTCACACACACACACGGGGGGGTGGGGGGGGGGGGGGGGGGGAGAAGGACGCAGGCTGCTCTGTATGCAGCCCTGACATTGTCCACATCTGATACGGGACATTAGCCCCTAACTCCCTCCCTACCCCACTGCCCTTCACTTTATATTACTTTATGTTAATAGAAAAATATTACATACAACATCGTTTGTCTTTGTTACCACGGCACCCCCGTGGCTGATTTAAATGCATGTGTTTACCTCTGCAGACAGGTGAAAACTGGGGGAAGGGTGTGTGTGTGTGTGTGTGTGGATCTCTTTTAGATTTATTGATTCCCCCCCCGCTCCCCTTCCCCGGCAACATACACAGTCACACACACACACACACACCCTTGTCTGTGGGAGTTTGTGTGTGTTCTCTGGTGTGTGTGTGTGTGTGTGTGTGTGTGTGTGTGTGTGTGTGTGTGTGTGTGTGTGTGTGTGTGACATGGCAGAGAGACCAGGAGGGTCAACACCCTCTCAGCCAGCCAGACCTGCAGCCTTCATGACAACTTCATAGCCCATTCAAATGGAAATCAAAATATTATATGTGTACAAAAATTGTGATTGTGAGCATGACGATGATGATGATGACGAAGAGGAGGAGGAGGAGGAAGAGGAGGAGTAGTAGGTCTCTCGCGTCAGACAGAAGTCTGGGACAGGCTGGGACATGACGCCTGACTGACAGGTCAATACGTGACACTCTCACGCCCCGCCGTCTTAGGGGTCACACATTGTCTGGGAGCGTGTGTGTGTGTTTGCGTGCGTGCGTGTGCGTGCGTGCGTGTGCGTGCGTGTGCCATGACCATTAACTGAGGGTTTACATCACTACACCCATTGATCTATAAATCAATTCATCAATCAATCAATCAATCAATCTAGAGTCTGTGTTCTCTGCCGTATTGAACTGTCAGTGATACCTCAGTCATTGGCTTTTAATGTACCTGCCACTGTCCTGTCCTCTCTGCATCATACAGTCAGACAAACACCCTCGTCATCATGAGCCAAACAATACATCAAAAAGCACACGTTCGTCCACAGCCTAGTCTCGAAACACAGCTTAAGCTTAATTTGTTAGCTTTTGGATCAAGCACAAATAAACACACACAGACACAGACAGAGACACCCACACCAATTGACTGTGTGTGAGTACACGTTCATGCATGTGCACTGTGTGATGTGAACACAGTGGATGGGCCTCTCTCTGTGTGTGTGTGTCCTGGCTACCACTCTCTCAGTCATCACTGAGGTGTCATACGTCATCGTTTACACTGCTAAGACGCCTCTCTGACACTACCGCTGAATACTAATGCTGCAGCGGGCGGTGTGTGTGTGTGTGTGTGTGTGTGTGTGTGTGTGTGTGTAGGTGTGTGTGTGTAGGTGCGTGTGTGTAGGTGCGTGTGTGTGTGTGTGTTGCTATATTGGTCATCCGTTTTAGTGCTGGTTATGAAGACATGGATTGATATTTGGGCCTGACACAGTGCTTTATCAC
>NC_139657.1:13614419-13621919 GCF_951799395.1 Argentina silus
TTGTTTTAATAAAGTTCTGTAGTACATCTATAGAGGTCTGTTAATTAGAGAGTCCGGTCCCAGGTTTGCCTCTAAGGGCAAACGACGGGAGACTGGTGTCAGGGATTTGGACTGAGGCTCGAAACTGACTTGTGGCCACTGACAACTCCCACTGGCTGAAGACTCAACTCGGAAACACCTCGTCCTCTAACTAAAACTAAACAGGTCAGGAAACACGACCATACGACCATACACAATGTAGCTAAAGCAGTTTCAGTAGTTATGCAGTTAATATCTGTGCCCCCCCCCCCTTCCCCCACACACCTCTCCATGTCCTCCGAGTGCGCCTGTTAACCCTGCCCCCCCCATCACCATCACCACCACCTCCCCCCCCCCCCACCCCCCGTCTCGTCCCTCTGTGTGTGTGCGTGCCTGTTAATTAAATCTATTCGAGGTCAGAAGATAAATGTGTGTGACAGAGGAGTGTTAGCCACACACCCGCTACAATAACACGGCTCTCAGCAACCTCTCCAACATGTTCTGCTCTGCTGGGCTTCAATGAGAGAGCTCATTAATAAAGTTAAGAGCCCTCTATTAATAAGACCACCGATCTATCACTGCCGCGACGGCAAGGGACTGGGTAGGGTCTCAAACACGCTCAAACTCTCCACAGCTTCGAATGTGGTCAAATGTAATAATTCATATATTACCAAGACCGAGACTAGGCGTGTAAAATTAATTATTTTGAAAAGCTGTGGAACTCATAAAACACTCCACCACTCCATACACACACACACACACACACACACACACACACACACACACACACACACACACACACACACACACACACACACACACACACACACACACACAAATATAATACAACAAACACAGATATGAGTCATCCGGTGTATTAGTTTTTTGACAGCGGAGATAAACAGTCAGAGTGGTGTAATCATTGTGGATGCTTGATCTCTGTCAGATCAACACATCAGGGGAGGAAGGAGTCTCTCTAACGATGGTTGACAAGGACAGATACAGAGACAGCCATTAGCCAGATCAAACAATAACCCCCAGTCAAACAGTGTTGACTACACGCATGGCCTAGCAACGGTGAACATGTTTGAACGGGCTGTCTCGTACGGAGAGGTGAACACACTCACTCGGTGATTCCTCACTTTAATAATTCAATTAAATCCACCTTCTCCTACACACACTCTCTCTCTCTCTCTGTGTACTGTACTGTGTACATACACAACACAAAGACACACACACACACACAGACCTCTCTCATCGATCCCATCGCTGACTTCGCTGTCAAAACGAACACATTGGATGATTGGAGGGTTCATGTGTGTGTGTGTGTGTGTGTGTGTGTGTGTGTGTGTGTGTGTGCGTGTGCGCGTGTCCCTGTGGAGTGTGTAATCTCTGCTCTCTGTGTCTCCTGCCTGGCTGTGACGCAGAGGGAGGATGTGATGGAAATCTCCCTCTATTTAAATCCAGCAGTGGCACATCAAAGCCTGCTGCTGCTGGAATAACAGAAATAATTAGACAGAAACGCCTAATTTACATAAAAATGTTAATTAATCTCTTGCTTAGCCGGGTCAGGCTGAGAAACAGAACTGTGAGTGTGTTGTGTGTGTGTGTGTGTGTGTGTGTGTGTGTGTGTGTGTGTGTGTGTGTGTGTGTGTGTCAGGCCAAGGGCACCAATTCCTACAGAACACACTCCCAGTGTCTAGCTTGCTGTAACACCGTGGCATCGGGTGATTGTGTGTGTGTGTGTGTGTGTGTGTGTGTGTGTGTGTGTGTGTGTGTGTGTGTGTGTGTGTGTGTGTGTGTGTGTGTGTGTGTGTTTCAGGCCAAGGGCACCAATTCCTACAGAACTCACTCCTAATTGAGCCAGTCAGTGTTGAATTGTGAAGGCCTTAATTGGCAGGGTGTTGGTCAGGCAGTGGTGTTTGAAGGGGAGGTCTCTGTGGTCGGTTTAATGCTAGTTTATGAGCAGATATTAAAGGTTGTTAAAATGTATAAAGAGGATAAACCTTTACACCCCTGTTATAACAGAAAGCCAGGGTATCATAAACGGCCAGCAGCTCTCTGCGCACACACAGACACAGACACATGCGCACACACACATGCGCACATACACAGACACAAAGACACAGACACAGACACAGACACACAGACACACAGACACACACACACACACACACACACACACACACACACACACACACACACACACACACACACACACAGCAGCCGCCTCAGGTCAAGGAGTGTACAACAAAGATGAAGCTTGTTTGAATGGAACCATATTAGTGTTCAAAAATAAGATCAACGACTTATAACTAAACTAACTCCAAAAAGAATAGTCACTAGACTAAAGCCTCTGAGACGACTGGAGAACTCAAGAGGAATGTCATGAGGAACGCAAGAAGCGGCTGGCCATTCAGCACCACGGACAGCTCCCAGACGGATCAGGTCTTTCTCCTCCTCTATCTCTTTCTTCCTCCCTCTGACCTTGTGGGATCTATACATTCTCAGACACAGGGCCCTCAGACACACAGGAGAGAGATGCATCAGGACTGTGAAATCTAAGCAGCCCCGACACCCATCAATATGGCCAGGGGAGGGGGAGGGGGGGGGGGGGGGGGGGGAGGCGAAGAGGTGAGGAAGGGAAGATTGACCTGTGTGTCTATGGTTCACACACACACATGCACGCACGCACGCACACACATGCACACACGCACACACACACACACACACACACACACACAGTGTGGGTAAATAAACAGGCCTCAGTGAGAGAAGATTGAGAGTTTGCCCTGAGGGGGACCTTCTATCTGATCTAAACACTGTTTGTCTCCACACCTACTAAAGTGTGAAGAATGGAGCAGACATTGTGATACTACTCTGACATGGTGTTGTGTCACTTACAGCCTGCAGGCTCACCTCACGCTGGGTTTCCCTATCTCACACACACACACACACACACACACACACACACACACACACACCTGTAGGAGAGAGACATACTCCTCTGCTATCAGAGATAACATTTACCACAGCCTCACTGTCATCACCCTTCCCCTGGGCTCTGTCAAACATCACACACAGAAGAGCCCTCATGTAGGCACTCCCCCACATGTACACTCCTGAGTACTGCATAATCACACCACTGATATTAACCTGGGAGTTCAGGCCTTCATTATATTCACAATACATCCCTGTGATGGGGAGGGTAACCTCTCATCCTGTTCCTTAGTTTATGTTTGTTTTTGTTTCATGTCATTCATTTATTGTTTCCTGTTTATTTTTGTGTTACTCACCTTGTCTCTCGTTTCAGACACTTCATCACCTGCCCTTGTGTGTTTCCCGCCTGTGTGATTGTCTACCCCGCCCTGATTGGCTTCACCTGTTCCTCATCATCCTTCCCTGTGTATTTAGTCTGTGGGTTCCTCTGTCTGTGCCAGAGTCTTTGTACCTTTGTTTCATACGTCCCAGCATTTCCTAGTGAGAAGTATTCCTGGTTTTTGATCTCCGAGTGTGTTTTTGACTTTGCCTTTTTGCCTACCCCTTTTCGGATTATCTACCTGCCTTTTTGAACTGCCTACCTGTGTACCAAACCCTGCTTTGCCTACCCCCTTCCTAGATTATCTGCCTACCCATTGACTGCCTACCTGTGTACAACACCTTTTTGAAAGTAAAGACTATTCTATTGGATTGAAGTTTTTGTCTCTGAGTCATGTGTTTGAGTCCTTTGCCTGAGTACTCCTGCCATTACAGGGAGAGATATTCTCCATGGACTTGTATGATAAATGGTACAAAGTAAAGTTTTTGCGTTGAAATATCTAGCGAGATTACATGTAGAGAGGGTCTGTGTGTGTGTGTGTGTGTGTGTGTGTGTGTATGCATGCGGGGGTGGTGTGATGTGCATACAAGCAGGCCAGACCCGTATTAGTCTGATGAAGTCATACAGGAAATCAATGTAGTATTGAGAGGAGAAAAATGCCCTGCCCAGGGGTGGGTGGACTCGATTTTTCTCAGGTCCACGTGCGTAAACGCCTTACACAGTGCCTGAAATGATAGATATCAATGCTTTTCGGACGCTTAAAACATTCATTCAGCTTCATATGATGGTCATGTAATAGAAACATTGATAATAGTAGTACAGTACATACATACAGAAGTACTTGTATAAAAAAACAACCGATAAACGGAATTACAGTCTACAACACATTTCTGAATAAGCAGATGTAAGTCCAATGTAATCTAATCAAAGTGCACAACTGTTCATGCTTCTGGTGTAGCAGGTAAAATGCTGATGGTACTTTCACGCTTTGCGCACGCCACATCCCAGTCTAGCATGTGAGGGGTGTGTGTGTGTGTGTGTGTGTGTGTGTGTGTGTCTGGTGTGTGTGGTGTGTGTTTGTATTCTGCTATTTCAGGAGCCACGTGGCACAGCCCTAGGAGGAAGTGTTTAATAATGTATGTGGGCCCTCAGACAGGGTCCTATAGATGGAGATGGACTGGACAACTGGGACGTCTGGCATGCACACACACACACGCACACGCACACACACACACACGCACACACACACACACACACACACACACACACACACAAACACACACACACACACACACACCAGTTCATCTTAGCAGTGCTCCTCTTGATCTCCACTTCGGCCACATCAATTCTTAATAAAGCCGGGCCCAGCCTGATTACTAAAGATTATTCCACTGTTTATACTGATCAATAGAGCATTTCTGCCCCTGCAAGTCCACATGGAGATGCATGTTAGCCAGGCCATGTGAGAGCAGAGAGTGTAGACAACAAAACAAGAAAGGAAAGAAGTAGGGTTGGGCGCTATGTATCGAGTTTTAACGATACACTCAATGTATTTAAAGGCACAAAATGTAGTTTGAGTTTATGAGTATCGAGCTTGAGAGCATTTATTATTATTAAGTGTTTAGCGCACGGCGAAATATTTGCGTTGTTTCCCGTCTGTGTAATACCTAATCATGCACTGACCGCAGAGTCTGGCGAAGCCCTCTCATCCTCTCCTGTTTGCATTACTGCGTCCTGGAGCTGTGGCCACGCACCACCGGACAATAACGCTTCAGAGGAGCGAAGCGAGATGCTGGACAGCTGTTCGCGGGAGAAAACAGGGTAGGATAGCGGATCTGCGCACAGAGACGTCTTTCAGAACTTCTCTGCACAAATGTTTGTTTTGTTTTGTTTTTAAATGGGTTGTCTTGTTGCAGCTTGTCTGCTGTCAGGGTTTTGTTTGGTTTCTGTCAGTAATAAAGACCTAGGCATAACTGACACATAAATCGAACTTTATTTACTCATATAGAAAATGTGAAGTTGTAAAGAAACTTTGTGTGCTTGTTTTAGCTATCTACGTTGTTAGGGCAACACTCAAAACAAAGTAGGAAGCCTTGTAGGAATAAACTGTTATTGTATCCTTCTCCTTCCTTATAGTTTTGCCTCCTTTCAGGCAAACAATCTGCTATATCAAAACAAACAGAAATAGACAGAATTTCTAGACACAGTGATTCTTTGAATAAGAAGTGTATTTGAATTTTATGTTAAGCTTCATACAGACTATAATAATAATACAATTAAAAATAAAGAATATTTAGAAATGTATTGTGTTTTGCCCAAAAGTCTGAAAATATTTAGATATACATTTTAGGCCATATCGCCCAGCCCTAGAAGGAAGGAAGGAAGTAATATAGAAAGAAAGAAAGAAAGAAAGAAAGAAAGAAAGAAAGAAAGAAAGAATACAAGAGAAAGAGACAAGACTTTGCCTTAACGACCTCAGTTCGTCCAGTTATTCCACCCAGCCAAACAATGACAGTTGGGTTCTGTATTTCCTGGTGTTAATGCAGTGATTAAACCCCCCCTGTGGTGTTAGTGGAGCTACTTAGAGACATGAAGCTGCTTCACACACACACACACACACACACACACACACACACACACACACACACACACACACACACACACACACACACACACACACACACACACACACACACACTTGACAGAGAGCCATGAGGGGGCTAATCAGAGACAACACTAAATCTGTTGATCACACCAAGGCGGCTGAGCTTTCTCCACAGAGGAGCCCAAGACACTGAATTCAGGTCAGTTTTGTGTTATTCCTCCTGATGGTTGAGGTTAGGATTTGAGAGGGTAAGCTGATCCTAGACCAGTGCCTCGGGGCAGCTCCCGCTACGAGCCACAGAGCAGGACTACGAGTGGAAATGAATTCCAGTGACCAAGTGGAATAGAGAGGTGCTCTGTCAGACTATTAATCACCAGCCTTGAGCTACTCAGGACCTATCGCTATGGTAATCTATACCCCGGGCTCCAATACGTGTGTGTGTTTGTGTGTGTTTGTGTGTGTTTGTGTGTGTGTGTGTGTGTGTGTGTGTGTGTGTGTGTGTGTGTGTGTGTGTGTGTGTGTGTGTGTGTGCGTGCCTGAGTGTGTTTGTTGTGTGTGCGTGCCTGAGCGTGTTTGTTGTGTGTGTGTGTGCGCGCGTGTGTGGGGGGGGGTGTGTGTGACACTCACACACACTCATTAACACAGACGCACAATTACACACACTAACACTTATGTTTCTGTTCACCCGGCATATGATGTTCACAGAGTAATTAATCATAAAAGGCGGGGGAGGAGGGGGAGAACGGGGGAGGAGGGGGAGTGCAACAACATTTATGAGTCTGGGTAATTGTCTAATTTTCCTTCAGAGAGCACAACAAGGAATTGCAGAACAAAATGCTTCCGTAGTTACTTAGTTTGAAATAATCTCGAGAAAGGTTATCAAAGTTCAGACGCGAAAACCAACACGTGGTACAGAAACAGAAGCTGTTTTCCATTTCACATGTAAGGATCTAAATGACAGTGGTTAAACATATCATACTGCAGGGATCTGGGGTGGAGGGGTGGGGGGGGGGTCTATTGACTGTATGGATCATGGTTGGGTTTGTGATGACAGCACTGGGGTTTGGGTGTAATTCTGGCAGGAACCCAAATGGGAGACACACACACACACACACACAACACACACACACACACACACACACACACACACACACATACACACACACATACACACACACACACACACACACACACACACACACACACACACACACACACACACACACACACACTGTACATTATTTGTGTATTCCCCTCACAGGTTTGGGCCAGAAGGAAACAACCATAATCAGACACATGGATCAATGCTACACCCACTAATCCTTATGAGGGCCGCAGGAAGGAACACAGACTTAGTACACAGTACAGCGTTAAGGCCACAAAGGAACAGGCTTTACATACTGTCATCCACACGCGCGCGCACACACACACACACACACACACACACAAACCATCTAAAACCACAAGGGTACAGACAATACTGAGTAGAGAAACCTAAGTCGAGGAATTTACCTCAGAGTGACTCCACAGCCAAAGACAGACTAACACTAGTCAGCCT
>NC_139657.1:13634419-13640578 GCF_951799395.1 Argentina silus
GGTGTAGTGGTGGTGTAGAGGTGGTGTAGTGGTGGTGTAGAGGTGGTGTAGTGGTGGTGTAGTGGTGGTGTAGAGGTGGTGTAGAGGTGGTGTAGTGGTGTAGAGGTGGTGTAGTGGTGGTGTAGAGGTGGTGTAGAGGTGGTGTAGTGGTGTAGAGGTGGTGTAGTGGTGGTGTAGAGGTGGTGTAGTGGTGGTGTAGAGGTGGTGTAGTGGTGGTGTAGTGGTGGTGTAGAGGTGGTGTAGAGGTGGTGTAGTGGTGGTGTAGAGGTGGTGTAGTGGTGGTGTAGTGGTGGTGTAGTGGTGGTGTAGAGGTGGTGTAGAGGTGGTGTAGAGGTAGTGGTGGTGTAGAGGTGGTGTAGAGGTGGTGTAGTGGTGGTGTAGTGGTGGTGTAGAGGTGGTGTAGTGGTGGTGTAGTGGTGGTGTAGAGGTGGTGTAGTGGTGGTGTAGAGGTGGTGTAGAGGTGGTGTAGTGGTGGTGTAGTGGTGGTGTAGAGGTGGTGTAGAGGTGGTGTAGTGGTGGTGTAGAGGTGGTGTAGAGGTGGTGTAGTGGTGGTGTAGTGGTGGTGTAGAGGTGGTGTAGTGGTGGTGTAGTGGTGGTATAGTGGTGGTGTAGAGGTGGTGTAGTGGTGGTGTAGAGGTGGTGTAGAGGCCACAGAGTCCTGGCGTAGGTTCTTGTTGTGGTTTCCTTTATGGGGCCACATTAACCACAGCTGAGTGAGATAGGAGACATACAGCAGCTACAACACCCCCAGCTCAGACATGTCATACACACATAGAGATTAACTACCTCACTGGGCCTGGGTACACACACTCCACACACTCTGTGTGTGTGGGGGTGTGTGTGTGTATGTGTGTGGGCGTGCGTGCGTGGGCAGGACTGAATTTGGGCCTGAGTAAACCAAGTTGGAATAGACTTGAATTAACCGGACAGGGGTGGTTTAATTAGATGGTGGGTCTAAGTGGGCCGGGTTCTTCTGAGCTGGACTCTGTGGTACATGTTTCTCAGAGAGGATCTGGCCAACAGTGATGAGGAAGAGAGATCAGCACATAAACATCCTCTGTCTCTGCTTCTCTGATCAATCTGGCCAATGAAAACAGCATGGATTTCACATCACCTCTGCAGCACTCATTATTGGCTTAGTTAATAACACTGGGTTGTTCAGAGACACACACACACACACACACGCACACACACGCACACACACGCACGCACGCGCACGCACACACGCACACACGTACACACACACACACACACACACACGTACACACACGCACACACACGTACACACACACGCACACACACACACACGATAACAACCGGTGCGACAGTCAAGCAATTCTCAAACACCCACTTCAGATAGAAACCCCTTTTATGCGTGTGTGTCTCTGAACCACATCTGTGATTTGAAAGCTTCGTGAACCTCTTCAACTCCACGGCGTTGTATAAAAATAGAGGCCATTATTGGCTAATGCCCACCTGCCACCCCTCTCCCTCTCCTCCCCTCTGCTGTTCAGAAGGCTTTTACATGATGAGGTGGCTGACATGTTCTACACACACCATCCATTACCATATGTACAGTGGACACAACTTATACTAATGCATGTTCACTCTGGCCTGTGGAGGTGGGACGCGCACACACACACACACACACACACACACACACACACACTCAGATATACAGATATAATGGCAGCAGTGAGATGGGCCACTTGTATTAACAGCAGGATGCTTTTACAGTAAATAAAAACATCATCTACCTGACTCTCAGGGTGCTGCCACTGCAGAGCTGTGTGTGTGTGTGTGTGTGTGTGTGTGTGTGTGTGTGTACACTGTATGTGTGTGTGTGTGTGTGTGTGTGTGTGTGTGTGTGTGTGTGTGTGTGTGTGTGTGTGTGTGTGTAGTGTGTGTGTGTGTGTGTGTGTGTGTGTGTGTGTGTGTGTGTAGTGTGTGACGGGGGGGATATCCTCTGTGCTCCTCTCTAATTGCCCCTCTAGGTGCCTGTGTGCTGGGGAGCTGAACCGTGGGGAAATAGAGATGTGTAGATGATTAATAGCCACAGGTCAGGACAGAGCAGAGGCAGACAGAGGGGTGAGACCTCTCTCTATCCCACCTTAGCCTTCCAACCCTACACACCCAATACATCTGAAAGATACATCTCTCAATATTACATCACCACACACACACAATCTCCCAGAAAACCAGTTTCAGAATCTCCTCTTAAAGTTATGTGTATGTATTATGTGTATGAGCTCTAGGCAACCACCTTATGAACATTACACATCCACATATCTCCATAAACCTCTGTCCAAAGTCAGAGAGAGTCCTCAAAAGAGTGTGTCTGTGGAGAGAAGCTGGTCCATCCAGGCAGGGGCAGGTCAGGGGACAGTAAATGGCCCAGCCAGGCAGGGGCAGGTCAGGGGAGGGGAGAGAAGCTGGTCCAGCCAGGCAGGGGCAGGTCAGGGGAGAGAGGTGAAGGGTAAAGGGAGTTCAGGTGAAGGTTAAGGGTGCTGTGTGTCCCAGAGAAGCATCTAGGGGGACATGATCTGGAAAGTCTTAACGAGCCCTGGCTATTACATCACACACACACACACATACACAGGCACACAGACACACACACTAACAGCCGTCTTCGACACTCACACACACACTCACACAGACATACACAGCCGTATCATACCCACACACACGCACACACACACCCCTCTCTCACACACACACACACACACACACACACATACACACATACACACATACACACATCCCCTGCCGAATAGAGTCCGATGGGCGGTCCTTCATTTTTCATGCAAACGGTAATTTAGTGAGACTGCCTATTGATTGAGCGCCGCTTGTCTCCCAAACAATGCCACTTCAATCAGCGGCCCTGGGGGGCTGGGCTGGGGCTGGGCCGGGGAGGGGGGGGGGGCTGCCGATAGCTGCACTGACTGATTTAAGAGATGGATAAAAAGCAGATACGTCCCCCGCCCCCCTGCTGATTAATGACAGTGGTCAGAGCAGCCCTGGACTATGCATCACGATTTAACCACCAGCCCTCATCTAAAGATTAGCGCACACACACACACACGAACGAACGAACGAACGAACGAACGAACACACACACACACACACACACACACACACACACACACACACACACACACACACACACACACACACACACACACACAATGAGGAGGATATCCCTCCTACATATCCATGGCGGAAATCACATGAATGTCAGGCCCGGCGCCAGAACCAGCACCTTGGGGGGGGGATAGCAAGGCGGTAGAAAGGCTGGCCTGGGGGAGGGGGGGGGGGGGGGGGGGGGGGCGGCAGGGGTAGTAATGCCGGTGGTGGGTATGGGCAGCACTAAACAGACAGACATAGTATATGGACCTACAGTAAATAAAAATATGACAATAAACATTCAAACATGCCCCTGGAATATCAAGAATTCAGGAAAAACATTTCTTAACTTTCCATTGGGTGGGCAAGACGCACGTTTGGGTGGGCTGAGCCCTCACCCCTGCCCATAGCCACCGCCGGCCTTGATGAATGTACTGTACTTATGTAATGTACTACTGACAATGAACGCTTAAGAGTGCTCTAAAATGATAGTATAGCAATTCAAGCAGCAGAAACACCTCTGCATCTACATGTGGCTGTTGAGGCTGGGTGGAGCTGTGTTACTTCAGAGGCTGTTCTATAGAACACTACAGCTTTCTGCTCTCCACATTTTCTCCCAGAAACGTTTTGGGGGGTATTAAACAGAAGCACACGGGTGCTGAGAGAGAACGCCTTCATTCTCTGAAGTCTCTGAAAGAGTGAGATGAATGTGTGTGTGTGTGTGTGTGTGTGTGTGTGTGTGTGTGTGTGTGTACTGTTAGGCACCATACGGTATACACTCCATCTAGCATAGAGCAGTGTCAGCTCTTGAATATGTTTCATGTAATTAGCAGGCTTCCTCGTTAGAGTCTGCTCACCTCAGAGAACACAGCACAACCCTGAGCCACAAGGACACCGCTAGAGCTTCTGGGAAACACCACACCAGCTCCTCCAGGACTCCAGGAAGTCATTGGTATGTCAGCACTGTCTCTCACAGACTGGCCTTACACACGCTCAGACACACACACACACGGAGTTCACGGGCAGCTCACACAACACAGTACAGTACAGCGCACACACACACACACACACACACACACACACACACACACACACACACACACACACACACACACACACACACACACAATCAGATTCTACTGATGAAAGTCACAGGGCTGTATGTGAAGAACAGCCAAAACATGTAACAGCCAAACGACCTCATACATTTAAGCTTTCATTTGGTCGGTACACAAACCAACACAAAAAAATGGCTTTTGGAGTTGAAACAGAAGAGAGACTTCTTCTAGAATAGCCTGGCCACTCTACTCAACCAGCTGTCACACTGCAGCGCTCAGGACAGGACATGTCACCTCTACCAATACAAAGACGCCCACGAAAACACACCATTACCTCACAAAAACACAGCCAAAATACATGATGTATACAATGCAATGATAACCTCTGCAACATTGCCCAGACCACGAACAAAAGCACATCATCTCTGTTCAACTGAGACAAACGCTACAACCCCTCTGAGTAGCCAGGCTCTTGAACGCAACCCAAATAGAGATGTACACACAGAGAGCAACACATTGGGCCTACAACAGTGTGCCCAGAAATCTGAGGGAAAATGAATCACCCAGGAAACATCCCCTGTCCACAATGTTCAATAGACTGCACACACACACACAGACACACACAGACACACACACACACACACACACAACCTCATCTCTTGAACCTTTTGTTGCCAACTCACCTCAGCCAAACAAGCATGACATCATATCTATCCTGTCCTTCTCAGCCCAGTCCAGTTCACCCCAGACAGACCCAGCTCAGGCCTAGCCTTTCCCTGCAGGCCGGTGGAGGTAGAAATCAGAGGACGGGCTCATTGTACAGTCATGCATGGAACGGAATGAGGAATGGTATCAAACACGGTGTGACCTCCACCGGCCTCTACTAAGTAAGTACTAAATGTATGACAGCGTAGTGTAGTGTACTGTAGGGTAGACCAGTGTAGTAATAGACTAGTATAGTGTTGATTGTATTGTATCCAGTCCATTAGTTCTGGTTGGGAATGAGGATGAGAGTTTCTCCCCGCGGCTGCTGAAAAATTCATCAGACTCCCTGTGAGCATGTCTGCTAATAGTTCTACATGGAGCATGAGAGAGGGAGGAGAGTGGAGAGGGGAGAAGGGGGGGGGGGAGAGGGAGGCGAGAGGGGGAGTACTGGGGGAGATGAGCGATGCTCCCTCTGAGCATGTCTGCTAATAGTCAAACATGGAGGAAGAGGAGAGGAGGGGGGGAGAGAGGAGGGGGGAGAGAGGAGGAGAGTGAAGAGATGGGGCTGAGTTGTTTGAATGGTATAGTGGAGAATACAGGAAAAGGGGTGAGAGAGAGAGAGAGAGAGAGGAGAGGGAGATGGAGAGAGGGAAGTCATGATAAAGATGGAGAGAGTAATCACTGGTTTTCCTCCCCCCCTCTCCCCCCCTCTCCCCCCACCCCTCTAAGCTACATTCCAGATTGATTAAAAGCCTCTCTTTTAATTGTCAGATCTTGTAGTCACCACACAACTATCTGTCTGTGTGCATGTTTGTGCGGGCGTATGTGTGTGTGTGTGTGTGTGTGTGTGTGTGTGTGTGTGTGTGTGTGTGTGTGTCTGTGTGTGTGTATATATGTGTGTGTGTGTGTGTGTGTGTGTGTGTGTGTGTGTGTGTGTGTGTGTGTGTGTGTGTGTGTGTGTGTACACAGTGGGTAGCCAAACTTCCACCATTGTCAGCCAATGTGAGAGCATCCTCCTCCTTCTGTTATATTTGTCTTTCCCTAAATACAAGCTTATTTTGTCTGGTGCAATTCTAGTCTACGCATGCACACGCACACACACACACAGACACACACACACACACACGCGCACACACACAGGCACACACAGACAGACACACACACACACACACACACACACACACACACAGTCGTTTCTTCGGTCATTAAAATGAGAAACGGCCCGTGGTGTGGGAGCTGTTGAAATACCATTAAGACAAATGCAGTGGATCCC
>NC_139657.1:13640778-13645778 GCF_951799395.1 Argentina silus
AATGAATATGTACTATCTGTGGTTCCCATCAGCCTCTGCTCCCCTACGTTTAATCTCCCTCTAATCTCAACCTATTGTAATGGGAAATTGTTTTGTGTTTTTACTATTTGATTGAAGCTCTCCCGTCCCGTCCCGTCCCACCACCCCCCCCCCCCTCCCCCTCCCCCTCCCCCCACTCCCACTCCCCCACTCCCCCCCCAGCTAGGGGGAGTGAGTGTGTGTGTTAACATGGGAGATATTTTCATCTCCCACACTGTACCCTCGCCTCTAGCTAAAACTTCCTTCCTTCTTCCTACTTCAGAAATCAAGCGCAAAAAACTCGGCACGAAAAACACAGTCGTTCATACTGTAGATGGTCTAGTAGGAGGAGGAGAGGAGGAAAGAAAACGGACCTGTCAAAAGACGCCCCCCCCCCCCCCCCCCCGCCCCCCTTGTGTGGAGGGAGGAAACACACAATTGTTAGTGGCTTAAAAGCATCTTCTCAAAAAGGACTCTTAATTGCCGACGTCACCAGGCATGGAGAATAGGGAAGCAGAGTATTGGATTTGTGTTGTGAGATCAC
The DNA here is from genome assembly GCF_951799395.1 of Argentina silus. Taxonomy (NCBI): domain Eukaryota; kingdom Metazoa; phylum Chordata; class Actinopteri; order Argentiniformes; family Argentinidae; genus Argentina; species Argentina silus. The sequence goes on from NC_139657.1 coordinate 13,641,341, forward strand.
CGGGTCTTTGTGGATTGAGAAGGGAGGACTGAGGACTGAGGGATCAGGCTTGCCTGGTCTCTCTAAGGTCCTGTGTTTCTGTGGTAACCAGGAGCTGGTCTCATTGACCGTTGGGGCTCTGTGAGATCTCGCCTCCCTCATCAAAAATCTGCATCATAAAAGGGTTTTTACAGCGGTGCTATTATTAAAAGAAGACAAGAGAGAGTTCATCTATTCTGCTACGTCAATATTCCATATAGAAGGGATTACTGTAGTGCTTGAACTCACGCTGATTGTCATAACTGGTACTGTACCATAATCACGTTGGGGGGGGGGGGGGGGGGGGGGTTATCATGTTTGAATGATACAGCTGGGCTCTATAAAGGCAGTGGAAACGTCCATATTTGGTCACGCATCTGTAACAGTCATTGACGGGCTGACTTCACAGGGAACTGAACATTACCCTGGGCACTGACGAATCACGTGACCGAGAATGAAACAAAAGCGAAGTGATTCTGACACATGTCAATCATCTCCTTCTCAGGCTGATGAGAGAAAAGAAGCATGAGTGCACACGAACACACACACCCTCACTGACACACACACACGCGCGCGCGCGCGCACACACACACACACGTGCACACACACACGCATGCACGCACACACACACCCGCACCTCATTCTAATTACAGAGTCCTCTCTGCCCTGGGTGTGTGTGTGATATTGACACTTAGCTCCGTACAATAAACTTATTGGCAAACCCTGCTTGATTACAGCACTAAAGCAGAATAACAAGTAATCTGGGAGGAGGGCTAGCAGGCTAGGTGAGAGAGAGTGTGTGTGGATCATACCTATGGGCTGTGTTTAATCAGAGCTGCATTGCAGTCGGCTGTCAGGTCCCAGACAGACAGGAGAAGTCTATATGGTGGGGACGGTAGCAAGCCTATGGACTATGAAATATACCAAGCACAAATGAAAAGGACAGGGTTGGAAAATGGAAGTAGATAAATGGACAGAGAGAGGTGAAGAGATAGATAGACAGAGGAGGGAGAGAGAAAGGGATGGATTTCCCGTCATTAGTGATCTATGGAAAATCATCTGTCTGTTTTCAGATATACTGTTTATGGCTGTTGGCTGTCATTAAAATGGGTGCTGTCCTGAATCTCCCAGCGTTCACATATTGGCTTGTGCTTCATCTAATATTCATCTACTGTTTGTCAATGGTATTGGAGGGACTCAGTCCTGTACACACACACACACACACACACACACACACACAGGATTAACAATATAATGTTGGGCTGTGAGAATTTGTCTCGAACTATGGTTTCAAAACTAACTCTCATTCCCCAAAGCATCCACAATGTTAATCGCCAAAACATGTTTTAAAACACATTTCTCACAACTTGAAGCGTGAAATGATGGTGTAAAATGAACAGACACAACTTGAACTATTCAATCGACTGTTATCCCTGTCAAAGTTCCCAGTTGGAATACACATGTTGATATCAACAAATATGACAAGAGTATTCAGTTAGAGCGGAAACACAGCGCACTAGCTCTAAGTGGTGTAGCAGTAGCGCACACACACACACACACACACACACACACACACACACACACACACACACAAATTCTCTACAGCACTCAGAGAGGAAAGGCTTCTAAGGAGAACAGACTCAACAATTAATTCCTGAACAATACACTCAAACACACCTACAGGGCAAACTCCCTCTGAGTGGAATAAGAACAGAAAATCCTCTTTATATCGGATACAAAACGACCAGCCAATGCGCAAAATCAATTTAGCAAAACTGGGAGAGTGTGAAAGAGAGGGTGATACACTCATTTACGAATTACACACACACAGGCTGACTCCAAAACACAAACAAACACATTCTATCCCCTCTCTCTCCTTCTTACAAACAAACAAACAAACAAACACACACACACACACACACACACACACACACAGACACACACACACACAGACACAGTCACACATCAAAGGGATACAGTACATGAAGCCTATAAATCAGAGCAGCAACACATACAGTTGACATACAGCAGCACCCAAAAAGCCCACTAAACACCCACCTCCTGTATTAGAGCCTCTGAGCCATCTACATCTACATTTACATTTACATTTACATTTCATGCTGCTGTGGGTCACACACAGTGGACCAGAGCCCCCCCCCCCCCCCCCCGGTGTCCATACAGAGTGTCTGAGGGTGAGAGGTTGTGCCATGGTAAAAACACAACAGCAGGGCTGAATCAATTGAAGTGTTTGTGAGACAAATACTGAAAAATACCCTACTCTGCCAGTTTAGTTGTTAAGTGTTATCTTTTAGTCATATTCCTTGTCCAAATGCAGGCTAAAATAGATCAATTCTATACTGTTGGCTTGTTCAAACTTGTATGTTAGACGCACTCAACTCCCACGGCTATGAGGTACATACCACACAACAGCAGAGCAGTGCTCCACACGCTCAGCTCAGTCAGTTGAACTATAATGACCCCTACTGGTGGGAAATAATACTGGTCTCCAATCAGACAACTTTCAAAACAAAGAGCTGGTGCTGCTTTACTTTAAAGGGGCAATCTGGGGATTGATACATCCATTTTTTTTTTTGGGGACTTTTCAATGAATGATATATAGCCATTGATTATTGAATAATATAACTTAGAAATGCTTCATGAGTTCAACTGTCTTGCCCCATCAAAACCCGAAATATAAGCTTGTTTGTAAATAATGCAATTGTAAACAAACACTGTATAGGTTCAAAACATGGTTAAATCTATAATTTTCATCTCATGGAGGGTTGCATTGCATCCATAGCTCTGTGTATACATTGTAGAGTGGTTACATTTCTCCATCCCCATCCCCCAGCTATTTACCAAAAACATTGGCAGGGAGATTGCTTTGTTATTGTTTTAATCCCAGATTGCGTCTTTAACACTTTTGTTATAGGATTGGCAATGGATTCCAAATAGAAGGAAGGGGCACGCGTTGAGGTGTTCAGAAATTCCTCTTCCTTGTTGCTTGTTTTCAACTACGATAAGAAAAATAAAATGTCAAAGTTCTTCTTTCTTGCTCTTTCATTCCCCCCTTCTCACTCCAGTATACCCTCTCCATCTCCTAAGTGTGCCCCCCTCCCCCATCTCTCTCTCCCTCCTCTCCCTCCTCTCTCTCTCTCCCTCCTCTCTCTCTCTCCCTCCTCTCTCTCTCTCTCTCCCTCTCCCTCTCCCTCTCCCTCCCTCCCTCTCCCTCCCTCCCTCCCTCCTCTCTCTAGAGGCCTTGGCACCGTAGCATGGCCTGTCCCGCTGGTTCTCTTGGCAGAGCCACGTCTCTGATTCACCCACAATGTGCCCTCTACAAGGACAAGGACATGCAGGGGAGGGGGCAAGGGGGCACAGGGTATGGGGCATGGGGGTACAGGATAGGGGGCATGGGGGTACAGCGTAGGGGGCATGGGGATACAGGGTAGGGGGCAACGGCTAGAGTTGAGAAACTTGGGGATGAAGGGATGTGAACAGTGGAGGTAGTGGAGTTTGGGCCACAGGAGATGTGTGGTTGCTCTGGGCGGTGGGGAGCATGCAGGGTTATATAGCAGACAGAATCTGAGGGAGAGAGGAGACCATTACACACACACACACACACACACACACCACACCTGTGCTGATCCTGATCTCACACACACACACACACACACACACACACACACACACACACACACACACACACACACACACACACACACACACACACACACTGGGCCTCACCTTGAAAAACCACTGACCCTACACACCTTTACTGCATCTCCAATTAAAGGAGAGAGAGGGGGAGATAGAGAGAGAGAGAGAGAAAAAGAGAGAGAGAGAGAAAGAGAGAGAAAGAGAGAGAGAGAGAGAAAGAGAGAGACAGAGAGAAAGAGACAGAGAGAGAGAAAGAGAGAGAGAGATGTATTTCATCAATGTAGTTTCATAAAGAGCGCTGACCCAAATGGCATTCAGTAATTCTTCTCTGCGCCAAAAAGGTAGGCTAGTCAGAACGTACTAGATCACACTCGTTCCTCTCCCCCTCTCCCCCTCTCCCCCTCTCCCCCTCTCCACCTCGCTGCCTCTTTCTAAATCGCTTAAGCAAAATCATGCGTAATAACCCCATAACACACACGCCGCATCCGGAACACGCATCAAAGAACATCTCTCCCCTACTCCTCATCGTCTTATTTTAATTAAACAAGTTTCCTACATTCAGGAGTCTCTCCATTTCCCATCTCTTTGATCTCTTCTGAGTAGACATAAACCACAGAGTGCATCTCTCTTTTTAAAAAAAGTTGTACTGTAACACTTTGATTCGGGATAACTCGGTGTGTTCGTAAGTGGTGTGTGTGTGTCTCTGTATGTGTGTGTGTGTGTGTCTCTGTGTGTATGTGTGTGTGTGTGTGTGTGTGTGTGT
>NC_139657.1:13650778-13670778 GCF_951799395.1 Argentina silus
GGAAATGTCACACACCGCATGGCACATGGCCTAGGCGCGCACACACACGCACACACATACATACAACACACACATACACACACACCACCTGTGCTGCCCCTTTACCACCCAGAATGATTATCAGTGAGGCTGGCAGCTCATGTACCACAGCAGAGAAGAAGGACATGGAGAGGGACATCTGCATATCTCTGTCTCTCTGCATGGGTGAGCAGTGCACACACCCGTTCAGCACAGCACGGCTGTCATCAAGGGGTGTGTGTGTGTGTGTGTGTGTGTGTGTGTGTATCACACAGCATCTGACCTTACCCCCCTATATAGACACAGATCCAGCAGCAACAATGAGACTGCACAGGGTATCTCTCCCTCCCTCCCTCCCTCCCTCCCTCCCTCCCTGGTCCAGTGAGTGACAGTGTGTACTAGGTGTGCAGGGGATCAATCCTAGAGTCTCCCTCTAAGACGTGTCATTAGGTATCAGCGGGCCTCTCTGTGTCGTGTCCTAATAGCAGTAGAGCCCATCGTTAGTCCCCGCCAGCAGACATCCATCACGGGGCCAGAGAGGGAGCAGCCCTCCCCAGGCCCCTGCACCCTGAGAGGGGACACACACACATAAGGGGGGAGAAAGGGAGAGGGGGGGGGGGGGGGCTGAGGACTAGGGGAGAGTGAACAGCCCCTCAGCTGCAGGCTGGGGCAGGGGCTAAATCACCTCCCAGGCGAGATGAGGGAGGGTGGAGGAAGAGGGGGGGGGGGGTGGTACGGGGAGGGGGGGGGGAGCCCAGCCAGACAGCAGCCAATGCACAGAGGAGCTACTTACCGACTCTCTCTCCTCCCAGAGCAAACAGGCCCTGTAATATACAAGGCTCTGCTGGGGCCTGGTCAAAAGTTCAGCCTGTGCATATGTAAAAAGGTGGCCAGGCGCCCCAGGCACAATCCTGGGTAAAAAACGATTACTCCGAAACGCTGAGGAGCATGGGAGTAGGAGTGGGCGCTGAAGAAACCAAACCCCCCCGGGGAAAGAGGAGGCCTGATTGGGCCTACAGTGACAAACGCTGTCCTCGGACCATTAAAGTAGAGCGGGATGAGGTTTTTCGTTTGGAGAGTGATTTAAGGTCAGTTTAGTGGGATTTCTCCGCTGTGGGTAAAACACGGATTTGGGGAGAGTAAGCTGATCCTGGATCTGCGACTCAGGGCTCAACTTCTACCTGGAGGCGTTAAAGTGTCCCGGTGATGGTGGAGGAGCGGTGATGCCAGGCAACAGAACGTCATAGCGACATGCCATCATTGTTGTCTGACAGGACATTAACAACAATAGCAGGAAGGTTACAAATTACAAGCTCCATTTTTGTCTACTTTTCGTTTTCGAGCCAGAATTGCTATCTCTGCATCTCTTATAAATAGCGTGGACCACTACAGCTCTACAGTACAAGTGCTGAAAACAATGGCCTCGACACTACGTTACCCAAGATGCTCTAAATCACCACATTCTGTCCTGTTTTCTGCTTCTGAGGAGAACATTAGTCTGCCTAACATCACCGTGTTAGAGATAAGGGCTGTGTTTAGCCTGGTCACACACACCGCTGTAGACACACACACACACACACACACACACACACACACACACACACACACGGGCACGCACGCACACACACACACACACACACACACACACACACACACACACACACACACACTCACAGACACACACACACACACACACACACACACGGGCACGCGCACACACACACACACACACAGACACACACAGACACACACACACACACACACACACACACACACACACACAGACACACACAGACACACACACACACACACACACACACACAATCACTGCAGGCCAGACCATTCAGCACGGATAATCAGGCTAAAAGGACAGAGGGACAACTCCCACTAGAATCGCGCTGGATTATCTATTAGGGAGAAACGGGGGGCCAGGCACAGCCGCACGATCTCTGATAAGCAGATCAAGGCACGGGGAGGGGAACATGATGTTAGCGAGAGATCGTCTGGCTGATTAAAATGTCATGGCTCTTTATAGATGCCTTTCTCAACTCAGCAAAATGGAATCTAGTGCGTATATCACTGGAGGAGTGGCTATATTACCCCACCGTTGTCTAAGACTTTAGTTGTACTAAAGTTGTTCATTATTAAGAGGTGTAGAAACACATTGTCCTGTACTAGGAGGAGAGAGAGAGAGAGAGAGAGAGAGAGAGAGAGAGAGCATGGAGGGGGATTGTCACGGCCGTGGGAATTTCTGGTATATTGCACAACAGTTCCCCCAGGATAAATGAGCCTTGCCGACTAGTTTTAATATGTGGCTCTGGCTGTGCATTTGTATCGAAATCTACAATATATTATTGGTTTTAGAGTTTGTTCTGACGTTGTCTCCTCGCTTGATGGCGTCTGATGCAGGCAATCGCACGTGCTTTAGACGTGGGAGTGAAGAGGTGTGTCCCTTTCTGTCCAATCAGGTTATTTCTTGACAATATCTCCGTCTATTTCGGGGACCCCTTTTTTGGTTCATGCCTACTCACTTTAGAACGAGTGGCTAAAATGATACAAAAACCCTGCAGCATCTCTTTAACCATGAATACAGAAGGATCTAACATCGCCATAACAACGCCCTGCTTTTCAATCAAATAAAACATTTTAAGATGACGTGTAGCTCCGGGTCTTTCCGCGATTGTTAACATGTGTGTGTGTGTGTGTGTGTGTGTGTACTGTATACCGTGTGTGCAGCATAATGTGTGTATACTGTACGTACCGTGTGTATACTTTCTAACACCCCACCTGTGGTATGACTGTATATACATCAGACCCAAGCTTTAAATGAGAGCTCTGTTATTTGCACAGGAACACACACAGGGGCTTTATGATTGTTTTTGAAGTCGACATTCTGCTTATGTTTGTATCCCAGAACAATCTCCACGGATCCCACAAGCGTACGCAAGCAATTAAAACGATAGCATCTTCATTTCCCTGCAACCAATAACTGAAATAATATCACTGTTTTATTAAGCCCTTAATGTGGGGGGGGGGGGGGGGGCAGGAGGAGGAGCAAGGAGTAGGATCTTAAAGACGATACACTTTCAGAGGCCTTATCAACCCCAGATTTAAATAAGAGCAAATGCTAAGCTTGAGGGTGTGTGTGTGTGTGCATGTGTGTGTGTGTGTGTGTGTGTGTGTGTGTGTGTGTGTGTGTGTGTGGTCTTTATCAGACACAGGCACAAATATCCGCTGTGTCAGCAGACCAGGATTTAATTACCATCGCTACCTTTGTCCTTTAATATTTACAAACATCTACATACTTTTAATTAACCACATGTAAAAAAAAAAAAAGAAAAAAAAAAAAGCCCTGGTTTGTAGGTGAATGCTAACTAACGGCCATGCTAATTGCAGCTGTGTGCTCAGAAGTCCAAAATGATTAGAACCGCCCCTCCCCTCCCCTCCCCTCCCCTCCACACCCACACGGTGCCATAACAACCCAAAAGCATCATCCGTTTCATGCACTCCCTGTCTTACTAAACACCTGATACATTTGCCACTACAGTGCAATGTTCCATCGCAAAGTCTATTTCAGAGAGTGTGTGCGTGCGTGCGTGTGTGTGTGTGTGTGTGTGTGTGTGTGTGTGTGTGTGTGTAGTTAGGAGAGAGAGGGAGAGGTTAGAGACGGAGAGAACAGAGGTAGCGAGAAAATAAAAATAGAGAGTGAGGGAGAGAGGGAGAGAGGGAGAGAGGGAGAGAGGGAGCCAACAGGTAGCAGTGGCACTAGGAGAACAGTTGAGTAAGTGGAACAGAGAGAAGATGTGGAAATGTTCAGGGTAGAATTTTGTAAAAAAAAATATATAAAAAAAAACCTGCTGAAGAGCAGCTAATGTGAGCTATGACGGATCACACGGAGGAGAGGCGGAGACAGGAGAGACGTATGACTGGCTGACACCTTCTGTCTGTCAGACATCATTCATCACAACACCGCTTCGCTAAGATACCGTCTTTCAACGCATTCCGATTTCGCCTTCAGTGCAAACACTAAATTGATAAAGTATCTGGAGGAGCTAATGCGGGGATGGAATATTCAAACCAAAGCATTATGTGGGGGCGCCTTGCGGCCTGAAGGGTAGAGAGTATCTGTGGCACGGTTCACAGAAAAAAAGCCTCGCGGTGCAAGAGTCTGCATGTACTGTAGGGTGGAGGATAAATCACAGTGTTGGGTTTTATAGTTCACGTCATAAGTGTGGGAGAGTGTTAACCCCGGGTGCACGCACGCGCACGCACACACACACACGCACACGCATACACACACACACCCACACACACCCACACACACACCCTCCTAGGCTAGAGCTATACAACTGATTTATACTGTACCACAGAAGGAGAGCTGAGTGGGGAGACCTTAACTACAGTATAGTGCCTGGTCTTACACCCCTGCTCCCACTTCTTCAACTCTTACGCTGCTCCTGTACTGTAGCTACACCCGATTCCTCCAACCGAATATCTGACAGAGACACAGGCCCTACCGCCAGACCCCCCTGGCCCTCCTGTGGGTCCTGAGTAGGGGAGAGACACATCCCGACTCCCTGAGCGTACAGAACCTGCATGCTAGTGTCACTGCTTATGCAGTATATCCTCAAGTACCTGATCAGATATCTCAAAAATATATCATATATTCCCCAAATGGGAGCATGGTACGGTTACAACATGGATGACTACAAACCCATATGTGAGATTCATATGTGCAGTATTCTGTAACCCGATCAGTCAGAGCGTACAGGTTCTAGACTATTCTCTACCCTCGTGAGGAGAGGAGAGGACAGAGCCTTCTCAGAGCTACATCAACAAAGACGTCAGGGAGAGGAGGAGGAGGAGAGGAGGAGGAGGAGAGGAAAATAAACCGTTGAACGTGTCTTTTATCGGTCTATCTGCGAGAGACAGACACTCAGAGCCCTCCGAGCTCCAGAGCTCCTCTCCTCTCCTTCCTTTTCCTCTCCTCTCTCGGAGGAGACTCTCCGTCTGCCAAGAGAAACATCCAGGCTGTGAAGGCACATGTCGTCAAAGACCTACGACAGCACCGCTAGCTCCGATGACCGACTCGCCACGTAATCAGACACCGTCAAAGACAACAAGGACAAATCGCCATTGAATCAATCATCAAAGCAGCTCCAGCAACAACCCATCAACCAGCTTAAAGAGATAGAGGGCCATAACGCCATAACACCAACCACCCCCCCCCCCACCCCTTTCCAACCCAGACCAGGTAGAGTGTGTGTGAGGTGTCCCTCTCTCTTACCATGGACTTGGTGAAAGGCCTGGCCAGGGTGAACAGCAGGCTCATCAGCCACCAGCTGCGATGGATGGACGTGTACATCATGTTCCCGGGGTGCACGGCGTTGGCGGTGACGCCGTGGGCTGAGAGGCGCCGGTGAAGCTCGTTGGAGAAGAGGACGTTGCAGAGTTTGGCCCGGTTGTAGGCCAGCATGGACCAGTAGTGCTTCTGAGGGGGGGAGAGGAGGGCCAGGTCCAACTTACCACCTGACTTCTGTAGGTCTGTGAACCTGGGGGGAGGGGGGGGGGGGAAGCAGAACCAGAGAGAAAACAGGTCAGAGGGTCAGAGTGTGTGTGTGTGTGTGTGTGTGTGTGTGTGTGTATGTGTGTGCGTGCGCGTGCGTGCGGCAGAAGCGTGGTCCTGGCTGAATACAAATCTAAGGCGTGACATGATGTTCTTTAATTGCCTGCGACAGAGCAGTTAAAGTCCAGATGTTTGACAAGGCCCCTTGAACATTACACCACTCGCTGTGTTATTATGCAGTCACAATAACACGAGAACGCACAGCAGTGAAACACTCTCCCTCTTTCCCCAAGTGTGTGTGTGTGTGTGTGTGTGTGTGTGTGTGTGTGTGTGTGTGTGTGTGTGTGTGTGTGTGTGTGTGTGTGTGTGTGTGTGTGTGCGTGTATGTGCTTGTGTGCGTGTCTCAAACCCGGAGGAACATACTCTACATTCTACATCTTCATCCAGTCATTAGAAAACAACCAATCAAAATGTCACCTGCTTTCCTTGTTGTGATTTTACAAGCTGGCTGGCGTTTTGTTTACTGTCGCCCCGCCGCGACATCCTTGCTTGGCTAAATTACAACATCTGCAGGCTTTTCATTTCATATGCTGGAACTTCATAACTGCTTTAGCACGTGGGCTTGATAAATCAATTTCCTGAGCGCAAAATTGTAGCTTCGGTTCATTTTCGAAGACGGCTTGTTAAGGTTTGTTAACACGCTGCTTAAACTTCAGACCGACCAGACTTTTGACCTCCACGCCACCTTGTCAAACCTACAGTACAATAACATACATATATATATATATATATTTTATTTTATTTTATTTTTTTAAACCATCAAGCTTACTTACAGCACAGAAAAAAAAGAGCATATAGATTTTGATTAATACGATAACGTATCTTTTTACTGAGGGAGAAATGGGAAGTTGTAGTTCTAACGGACCAACAGACAGACCTGGCCTAATGCAATAAGGAAGAAAGAGGAAACCTGTATTGTGTCAATTTGAGCGTAAGCCCTGGTGTTGGGTAGTGATAAACGCTTCAGTCTTTTCCTTCTCATTCCTTCTCCTCTCCATCTCTCCCACCTCGTCCCCTATAGGTCACTGCTTTACAGCGGCCGGCAAGGGGCTTAGGAAATATAATCTACTGCCAGGTCAGAGGTCAAACTGAGAGCCTGTGAGGGGAGGCTAAGTGATATTAACAGGAAATAGGGCGAAAACAGGACAACACACAAACAAAAAGGGAGTGACTTCAATGGATGCAATATAGGTCTGGAATGAGGTCGCTAGAATGGAAGATGTAATATTAGATATTGTTTATTCCCCCTCTTTTTCTCTTTCTCTATTCTGCAGCAGTGTGTAACTGACTCTCTCTGGTCCTGGATAAGCCCTCTTTGAAGGGGTTAGGGATGTTCGATTATGGACAGATGGGGGGGGGGGGTGGAGGGGGAGGTGGAGGTGGAAGAGGAGGGGGACACAGGAGAAAAGGAAAAAGGTTTGATGAAGAGGGGGCAGAAGGAGGTGTGGAGGGGAATCAGGCCCTCCATGGGCACAGCAACACATCTCAGGCTAAAACATTACGGCGATTCTACCAAACAGCAGCTCCAACTACACCACAATAACATCAGCTCCAGTCTGACAGACTCAACTTTCTACTCTTGCCTCATAAGCAAGTCTTGTATCAATCACATAACTGTCAATACACATTTTCATGACATACTATATCCTTTTTAAAAACATGTTTTTTTTAGCAGCCGTGCTCATTCCCTCTCCTGCCAGTCCATCCCCCCTCCCTCCCCCCTCCTGTATGGGGGGGGGGGGAGGGGGGGGACGCTTGTGAATATGAGTCTCATATCAGCCCTATCCGGGGCCTGCTCCTCTCCACCCATGCATGGCAGCCTGTATAACATAACTCACAGAGCAGGGCTGTTCTGATCTGCTAGAATAACTCTGCCTATGTTCAGTCCCTCTGAGGTCACTCTGCTAGGGGCTAATCAATCACTGTGATTGGCTGTCTGACTGACTGCAGCCAGGATCAATGGCTACAGTACCATACACACTCGATGCCTCTTGATACACCCGCAACGGTGTGGCCTGGGACCACTGTATATATCTACACACACACACACACACACACACACACACACACACACACACACACACACACACACACACACACACACACACACACACACACACACACACACACACTCACACACACACACACACAGACATGCTTGACGACTGCATGACAAGCAACAGACTTGCTATACACTACTACTCAACAATGAGAGAGAGAGACTGAGTCAGGTGGGGGTGGTGCGGGGGGGGGGGGGGGGTACATGAAATCTGAAAGGAGAATGAAAGGAGATTTCCGTTGATAAGTCCATCCATCATGTTGATGATATGTTTAATAAACACTGACAGTGTGCGGAGAGAGAGAGTGAGGTTCCAGTGAGAAAGGCTGTCTGTCATGTTTGACAATGTGCAGAGAAGGAAAACCAGCAGGCGCAGCACTACAGGCTGACACTCAGGGGTTAATGTCAGTTATGAAGGGGTGAGGTTCTGTAGGGGTGAGGTTCTGTGGTGTAGTGTAGGGGTTAGGTTCTAGAGGGGTTAGGTTCTGTAGGGGTGAGGTTCTGTGGTGCAGTGTAGGGGTTAGGTTCTAGAGGGGTTAGGTTCTGTAGGGGGCTAGGTTCTGTAAGGGCTAGGTTCTGTAGGGGGATAGGTTCTGTAGGGGGCTAGGTTCTGTAGGGGGCTAGGTTCTGTAGGGGGGGCTAGGTTCTGGAGGGGGTTAGGTTCTGGAGGGGGTTAGGTTCTGGAGAGGGTTAGGTTCTGGAGAGGGTTAGGTTCTGGAGGGGGCTAGGTTCTGGAGGGGGCTAGGTTCTGGAGGGGGCTAGGTTCTGGAGAGGGTTAGGTTCTGGAGGGGGTTAGGTTCTGTAGGGGGCTAGGTTCTGGAGGGGGTTAGGTTCTGTAGGGGGCTAGGTTCTGTAGGGGGTTAGGTTCTGTAGGGGGCTAGGTTCTGTAGGGGGCTAGGTTCTGTAGGGGGCTAGGTTATGTAGGGGGCTAGGTTCTGTAGGGGGCTAGGTTCTGTAGGGGGCTAGGTTATGTAGGGGGCTAGGTTCTGTAGGGGGCTAGGTTCTGGAGAGGGTTAGACCACTGACCTGTGGGACTCAGACGACACCACCACCACACGAGCAGGGGCGGAGCGACACAGCACTTCCTGCAGGCACTGGACCAACAGGAAGTGACCTAGGTGGCAAATCTGGAAGGTGGACTCCAGGCCGTCCTCAGTCAGGCGCCAGGGCTGGGTGCACACGGCCGCGTTACACACCAGGATGTGCAGGGGCCTACAGAGAGAGGAGAGGGACACACAGAGTTAGGTCACAGACATATACAGTCAAATACCAGGATAAAATACTGGATGTAAGGCTTTCAGGGAGACGGGACCTGGTCTCTACATTAGGTAACCAGATATCAGAGGGAAGAGGGGAAGATAGGGGAGCAGTAGAGAACGGAAAAGAGAGGGCAGAGGCGAGAAGAGAGGGGAGAAAGGAGGAGAGTGTGTAGAAGGAGAGTGGGGGGGGGGGCTTTTCCTGTGGACCACTGGTACACCTCAGCAGCCCATAACAGACAAGCCATGGGGATATTAGTGATATGATAGGGGTTTCCACGGTAACTCCCCTGTGGTCTGAGAGGTAGATACTGAATACAGCTGGCCACCAGCCAAGAGAAACACCAGCTTGAAAAGTAATCACAAACCTTCGCCACAATACAGAGGGATAGGGAGAAGGGGAGGGAGAGGGAGACGGGGAGAGAGAGGGAGAGGGAGAGAGAAAGAGAGACCCAAACTAGGGGCACTCACACCGACAACGAGGAGAGGAGAGGAGAGGAGAGGAGAGGAGAGGAGAGGAGAGGAGAGGAGAGCATGATGGCGAAAATCACTTTGTCCATGAGGAACACACATGCAGCACACAACATAGATAAGCATTGATGTCAGCGAGCCACTGCCACCACGGCGAAATTCTGTTTGAAACCAAACAACAACATCCTTGTTCCAAACAACAACAACTTGCAGTGTTAGCCGTTGTGTTTCTGCATGTGCGCACGATTCAAAGAGGCAGCCACCAGAGACAGAAAGGGGAAAGTCGGTGAGTCCTCTCCCCTTGAACACCCCTGGCAGTAACAACATGTTTATATGCAAACCGGGTAGGACACATTTTAGAAAACCGCTTTTCTCAAAATGCAATATTTCTTTCAAGGGATCTCATTCACTGATCGCTTAGTCATTACAACCATTAGGACATTTTTTAGGAAGCTTGAATGTTACGACTGGACCTTTAAAGATCAGCTTTTCTCTCTCCATGACTTTGCCTTCGTGTCTGAGGGCTGGAGAGAGGGAGAAGATGGTACTAAGCGGCTACTTTCAAACAGCTGAGCAAAGCCAGAGCATAGTCTTCCTTTAAAGACCGGTGGACATCAGCGGATGTTCCCGTAGGTCGGTGTCCTCCATGGACGCTCCAGAACCGTGTTTTAAGACATTATCAAACTCCATTTTCAGGCTGCTGTCGAAGCATATGTTTTGGTAGTAACACACACCCACACACATCATGTCTGGGGGGGTGTATTCCGGACGTCCCCTCCTCACGTGTGAGTGAGCGGAGATTGCCGGATCGGCCAGGGCGGTGAGAGATCCTTGTCGGTGACAGCGTCGCTCCAGCGAGCTCGAAACCACGGTAACACAGCCGAACAATCCAAACACACCCCACCAATTTTTAATTTCTTCCATTAGAATTAATTATGAGGCCGAAGGCAATTTGTGTACCCTGTGTTTAAGACTGCCAACTGGATTAATTAAAAACTGGATGCTGGAAAATTAATGTGTGAATTGTTATGCCTAGCTATAATGAGCCATCCCATGCCATTATAGAGGAGTGAACTGTACGTTTCACCTTCAGGCCTCACACACACACACACACAGGGTTCATTAAAGAGTGCCTCGCAAGTTACAAGCACTTTACACCAACTACAGAATGCCTGCGTATGCAGATTATGAATACAACATACTGTATTTGTCAGTCAGATACTCACATTTAACTCAAAATACAAGAAGGCGATACTCATACAACTGGCTGTTTTAGTGAAGTATGTGATGGGAATTGAAATCGAATTGAATGCCTTTACAATGTCAAGACACCGGGACTGGTCAGTAAAGCACCACTTAGTTCCTTAACAGCCAAATACCCTCTGAACCCATTCAAGACTCCAGTCTTTCAGAATGAAGTTAACCTAAAGTGATGCTGCACAATACAGCAGGTTTCTGCTCTTATGGCCGTTCACAAACACCAAAGTCTTTTAATAAAAAGACAAAACAGGTTGGCCTGCGTTCCTCTCTGTCTAATAGGGCATGAAGTTCAGGAGCAAGACCTCTATACCACTGTACACCCCCCCCCCCTTCCCCCCAGCTAGCAAACGCTTGCTCTGGAGCCTGGGATTGACACCCTGACCTTAATGGGTGATAACTTCTGAGCTTAACTTTTCAGCCTTTATACAAAAAGATGACCAACTTTTCGAGACAAAACCCTCAGTCAAATACGTGACATTCTATAGCAGATCAAAAGACCTTTTTAATGCGAGCAGGCCAGCAGTTAAAACAAGGCCCTGTGTCTCTCCCACAACGCTCAGAGCCCCCCTGCTCATAAGCTCAGAGCCCCCCGCTCATAAGCACAGTCCTAATGAAGAGCTTTAATAGGCCCACTAACTCCAACCTCAACCCCCCTCCTCACATTAACACTCCACAGGCTACAATGTGTGTGTTATGGGGGGGTCCAGCGGAGCTCAACGTGTGTGTGTGTGCAATATCAGCGCTGGTCAAACAGAGATGTTAGGTACCAAACAGGGAGAAATCAGTTTATATATTTACTTTAAACAACCCCAGTGGGTGTGACCTCTGACCTCTGTGATAATCTGCCCCAGCAGAAAGTGATTGCCTCTGTGTGCTGGGCTCCGTCCACTGGTCATTAAGACTGAGCTTTATTGGCCACAGAGAACTGTAACGATGCACACACACACACAAGCACAAGCTCCGCAGGACCCCTGAACACACACACACACACACACACACACACATACAGACATATACACACACACAGACATATACACACACACACACACACACACACACACACACACACACACACACACACACACACACACACACACACACACACACACACACACACACACACACACACACAGCAAAGCCTTTTACAGCTCATATTAAAGTGGGTATCACTCCCCAGGTTGTTAACAAGACTATCAGGGTAATCATTTGACCTGGCTTGTGTGTACAGTATTTAGATGAACCGCCTCTTAAAGCTGATGTGTGTGAGAACATAACTGGATAAACGAGGCTACAAATACTTCGTCAAAGTAATCATTGGTAAAAACAAATTACATCAGTTAATTATGGAACCCTTTAGTAGAAATTGTATTACTGGTATTCTGTTACTAGCACTATCCTCTATCAATTACAGAACAATGAAATCCTACTGCATTCAACAACATTAATATCCAGGTAATTTCATTTCAAAGGAGAGGCAATTAAAGCAGAATCAGGGTCAATGGGACACAGAGCAGCGTGAAAGCCACTGACTAAAACGCTTAAAAGCGAGGGAGTGAGAAACGAGCGGAAGAAAGAAAAAAAAAAAGGCTCTGATTACATTTCACCTGTCAATGACATGCTTTGGGAGCGTTTTATGCGTTAGAGTGAGTGTGTGTGTGTGTGTGTGTGTGTGTGTGTGTGTGTTGCCTGAAGACATGCACGCAGTAATAGAGTGGTGGTAGACTCAGACAGCTGCCCAGTGCCATTCACAGCTCACAGCTCCCAGCCTCCACTCTGCTCTGCTCTGCTCTGCTCGCGTTCTGATGAGAATTAATGTACTCTGACGTCCCAGAGGACTCCCCCACTCCCCCTACCACCACAGCTAATGAAGAAATACAACCTTGCCAAAAATAAGAGGGAGAGAGAACGGGAGAAAGAAAAGGGGTACAGAGGAAGAGAAAGATAGAGGAAGTGAAATGAATTAGAGTGTGGGAGAGAGAGAGAGAGAGAGAGATTTGGGTGGTGTGGGTCAGTGGGCCACATAACTGGTTTGGGTCCCAGATGACTCCTGGCTGATGGGTTAATCTCCCTCTACTATTAAACACCATCAGAACCTATTCACATCTTGGATAGACACACACACACACACACACACACACACACACACACACACACACACACACACACACACACAGTGTTGAAAGTTTGGGTCTAAGTTGAATCATTTATGGGGATGGGATGGAGTCTGACTTTATCCATCGTTACTCATTCTGTCAGGAGAGGGTGAAGGCAGGACAGAGCAGTGCTGGGGTGGGGTGGGGGGGATATATGTATGTACAGTATAGGGGGTGAGGAGATGGGACATATGGGGGGGGGGTCATATGGGGAGGCAACTGTGAGGTTTGGCTGCGTTCCAAGCCATGTGTACTGGATGGCCATACCCAGCCTCAGGGTTGCCAGGGGCAATGACAGCCCTGCATCTCCCCTAGGGCTGCTAACACACCCTGTTCACAAACACACGTGTGAACACACACACACACACACACACACACACACACACACACACACACACACACACACACACACACACACACACACACACACACACACACACACACACACACACACACACACACACACACACACACACACACACACACACACACACACACACACACACAAATACTACTCCCCAGAACCCGACTCCAAGTCAGCAACAGAGTGACCAGACAACAGACATACGCGCGCACTCACACAGAAACAGACACAGACATAGACACACACACACAGTCACACAAACATAAACGCTGACCACCACAGAAATAAATGAAAAGTCTGGTGTAGAGCAATGTCAAACACACACATATCGCCTGGACCTTGGTGTCCATATGGTGTCTATCAGTGACCCATGGTCAAGATGTCCTGTATGCGTGTGGGGGGGCCAGGGGGGTATGACTATGTGTGAGTGCGTGCGCGTGTGCGTGTGTATACGTGTGTGAGCGTGCATGTGTGTGAGTGCAAGACCCTCTACTGAGACATAAATTGCATGACCGTAAATCACATCATCCACAACCAAAGTGCACCACCAAACCTTTGTGTACCTTGCGCCAGAATGCTCTCCACACACGTGCTATTGCAAATCATTCATTGAGTAGAATCACTTGTGTTGATGAATTACAAACCCAACGCTATCTTCAGAGACTTCAGATGATGTATCTGCTGTTGGAACGGGGTTAAAGCCGCAGGAGGGGAGAAGAGGCCCAGGAGGACGGATGGAGATGAGGGAATGAGGGTAGGAAACATGTTCTATCTATCTATCTTATTTAACAGAGCATTCAACTTCCTCCCTTGTTCCTATGAGAGTCCTCTGAGACTGCCCGACAAAGCCTGTGTTCATACGTGCAACACTCAGCTGAGTACACACACACACACACACACACACACACACACACACACACACACACACACACACACACACACACACACACACACACACACACACACACACACACACACAGAAAACACATGCAGGCCAGAAATATGTATATAATGTTATTTCTGAAGCAGGTGGATTTTTTACAGACATATTCTGCTTGATCAAGTGCCAAAACATATCCCACGCGCACACACACCACACACACACCGGAGTGGATGAGTGCACCAGGAGCAGTGGGAATATGCCAAATTAAACCTCTATTAGGGCTGATCACACAAACACACTAGGTGTGTGTGTGTGTGTGTGTGTGTGTGTGTGTGTGTGTGTGTGTGTGTAGCAACAGCAGCATCCAGGGAGTCTAGGCCTCTAACGGCAC
This sequence comes from Argentina silus, assembly GCF_951799395.1. Classification (NCBI taxonomy): domain Eukaryota; kingdom Metazoa; phylum Chordata; class Actinopteri; order Argentiniformes; family Argentinidae; genus Argentina; species Argentina silus. The sequence goes on from NC_139657.1 coordinate 13,665,260, forward strand.
CTGAGTACTGTCAGAGAATAATGACTCACACTCACTCAGCTCTGTACATCAGAACACATGAGTGACTTCATTATGTCCAACTCACATGAGCATTCACCACCACGTACGTATGGATGGATGGATGGATGGATGGATGGATGGATGGATGGATGTGGGATTCATCTGGTCTTAAAGAAGGAAAAACACAGAGTGTTCTCTATTCAATTGAAAACTGATATCTTTTTGGGTTAAGACCCTTTCTTTTTTTTTCTTTTTTTAATAAGCACTCTAATATGATTTCTAGGTGTGAAGCCCATACATCTGGATATCATTTCAATGTCATTTCTCACAGAACAAGAATAGTTTTTTCCAAAATCTTTGAATTTGGTATCCAAAAAGCAGTTTTGATTGAACATGGACACCTTATACGGAGCCTGGCCTATTAGACAGCCCTCATCATGCCTCCCCTCCCCTCCCCTCCCCTCTCCTCTCTCCCCTCTCCCCTCCCCTCCTCTCTCTCTCTGCAGAGGAGTAGGGTATCCTACCTCCATGGGAGTGTAGGGATAATTGAGTTAACTAGGGGACTGTGAAGGACTTATCACTGCTGAGATGGGACTGATGGAATTACTGTGGGGCGGGGTTCTCCCTGATTGACTGGGGGACCGGGGGTTATGATTGGATAGGTTGGCCCGCTGCCCTGGCTCTGATTTGATAGCTGCGTAATGGAAGAGGTGTCAGAGGTCACAGACCTGCTCTGGACCAGCCCTGACAGGATGGAACACTAGGGAGATGGAATACAGGAAAGACATGGGAAGAGTTCCTTGAGTATGGATTGAATGAGTAGGGATGGACCACCTATTAATTTCTTTTGTCCAGAGGATAAAAGGTCATCCAAGCTAAAGGTATAGGTCAAGGTGAGCGGGTAAACCTTCACCTTTGAACCCTATTACTTAGCCTGCACCCTAAGCAGTGACCTGAGGGTCAGTATCTGGTAATGAAGCACACTCTGAAGACGAGTGTTGTTAGGCACCTGCAGGACATGGGAGACGACATGGGCCTGGTTGGGCCGTGTACTTACAGGTTCTTGGCCTTGAATGAGTCAGCGAACTCCCTGACGCTGCGTAGCGAGGCCAGGTCCAACATCATGGCCTCCACTCTGGCTTTGTGCTGAAGAGAGACAAACACACAACACAACAACGTCATCGTCATCGTCGTCATCATCGTCATTGTCATCATCAGTGTGATCATGATGATCATCATCATCATCCAATCATATTCAGAGCTGATCCTCATACTCAAAAAAAGACTTTCCATTAGATAAACATCTGCTGAACGTTGAATAAGGACATGAGTACAGACGTTTCCAGCTCTGATGAGACATCAAGACCAGGACTAAACTGCAGCCGCAATTACACCAACAATCATATACCCACCTGCTCTCATATCAACCCTGTCTACCTGCCTCTGTGTGTGTGTGTGTGTGTGTGTGTGTGTGTATAAACGTGTGTGTGTGTGTGTGTGTGTGTATATAAATGCATGTGTGTGTGTGTGTGTGTGTGTGTGTGTGTGTGTGTCTGTGTGTGTGTGTGTGTGTGTGTGTTCATCACATACCATATGCTGGGAGACAGGTAGAGGATAGGAGAGGAGCAGGGAAAGATAAATGACTAAAGGACTAAATGCATAAGTGCTTTTACACACTGACAGAACACAGACCCAATATTCATCATCCCCACTGTAGGATGAAGGCCTCAGCATGGAAACTACTGCTGCTTAATACCGCTGTAAATGACAACTGTTGGCAACCATTGGCTGTTTAGTAACAGATATCTCTGTTTCTCTCTCAGACAGCCAGGCAGACACAGGCACATACAGACAAACACAGACACCACACACACACGCACGCACACACACGCACGCACACACGCACAGGTCTGTTCCTGTCAGAGATGTATTGCCATGAACAGGTAAAGACCCAGTCCCCTAGCAGCAGTCACCCGTCCTCTCTACTGTGACAAAGAGCATGTCAGCTCTCTCTCTCTCTCTATCTCTCTCTCTCTCTCTCTGTTGCGACCCCCCCCCCCCCCCCCCCCATATCTCTCTATCAGCCCAGGGCCTCTCCTTTCCATAAACACGCTGCGGTCCATCTCCATATGACACACAAGTACGCGTGGGACCTTGCCGTGTGCTTGCGTGTGTGTGTGTGTGTGTGTGTGTGTGTGTGTGGAGCATGAACCAGGGGAGTGTGCGTTCCGCTCAGACTAATGGTCCGTTGGACTCATCCCTCATGCCGGAGAGAGACATCGCTCCCGGGATTCCCACCGTCTGGGATTGGGAACACCAGCTATTCCTGACGCTGATGCTCTTCCCCCCCATCCCGCTGTCCCTTGGGAACACTGTCAGCTCACATTACCGCCCGGAAGAGCGTTCAACGTTCCGCTTCCAGCCTGCCTTCCCCCCCCCCCTGTCAGCCTTTTCCCAGATCTGATCTCTATCCCGGGAGCGTTATATGGGAACGTCTTTGCTCCTCATGCGTCTGTCCCAACAGAGCTAACTCTACATGACACCCACAGCAAGGACAAACATGGAGGGATGAACACAGGCAGGCAAAGGGTTAACAGCTCCTTCAGATGTAAATGTGTCTCTTTTCAGGCATTTTACAGTAGCATTTACTGCCCCTTGGGGTATTTACACACACACACACACACACACACACACACACACACTTCATACTCATTGTTGTGACTCAAGGGTAAAACCACACCAGCGTAGCATTATCTAAGGCTGAATTGTTCTCTTGATGCTATTATACACCATTATAGAGATGCTATTACATAGCATTAAAGGGGTGATTATAGGGCTATTATCGAGATATGATTATAGGGTACCTGGTTTATATGATCTACACACAGCAGTAATTACAGGTGAGAGGATATGACCGTCTAATTTAATGACTCTGTCTAGAGCACACACACACAGACACACACAGACACACAGACACAGACACAGACACAGACACAGACACAGACACAGACACACACACACACACACACACACACACACACACACACACACACACACACAGACACAGACACAGACACAGACACAGACACAGACACAGACACAGACACAGACACACACACAGACACAGACACAGACACAGACACAGACACAGACACACACACACACATACATACACATACATACATACAACCGCTTTAGCAGTACAACGAGCAAACATGGACTTTGTGATATCATAACTTCACAATCAACTATCACACTTTCTTGGGGGAGCTTTTGTGTGTGTGTTTGTGTGCGTGTGTGTGTGTCTGTGTGGGGCAAGGGGGGCACCTCCTGCAACTGCAGATATGTCCAGTATTTCTACCCCGGTTAAAGAACCACACCTCGACACTTAACAGGAGAGTGGATGAGAGCAGGTGTCAGTCAGAGGAGCCAGACGAGGGCACGTAGGGAGAACCTCTGGAACAGATCGGGAGGAGACATCCTCCTCTCTGGAGACCAGAGGGGGAGGGAGGGAGGGAGGGAGGGAGGGAGGGAGAGAGAGAGGAAGGGAGGCAGAGCGGATAGAGGGGGTTGGGGGGGGGGGGCCACTGGAGCAGATCCAACAGGGAGAGGTGAGCAGCCTGCCTGTCTGCCTGCCTGTCCTCCCTCCCCCCGCAGATTGAAGTCTTGCGAAGAAAATAAAGTTTATTGCCTGGAAAGAGGGGAAAAAAAGCATGTAAAAAGCATTAAAGCGATGGAGGTGAACAATTAGACAGATGGCCAGGTTTCGGGAAGGAGAAAAAAAAAGGAGAGGTAGAAGGAGAGAGGGAGAATGCGCGTACGCAATCGTTCAGGAATTTTACGAGGAGCCTGACAACTCCTGGTCTCTTCAAGGGCGTTAGAAAAGTGAAACCCAGCGAAGCTTTTCGGGTTAACTCTGGAGCAATCGCTGACTGTGCAACACCAGTGTGGAAGCTTGTGTTGGGTTCACAAAGCCTAACGCTCCTGGCCGAACACCACCTCTGACTTTGGTTAAATAACAACTCCAAATACTCAAAATATCAACTCTGACTTTGACCGAATGGTAGCTCTAGCTTTGGCCAAATACAGACTCTGATTTAGACTAAAGAAAAAAGAGTTGAGTTTCGTGTGGTCTGTGTGTCTGTGTGTGTTTCTGTCTGTGTGTTTCTGTCTGTCTGTCTGTCTGTCTGTCTGTCTGAATGTATGTCTGTCTGACTGACTGACCACTAGAGCGCCACATGGTGAAGACACAAAGCACAAGGTCACCATGACGATAACACAAGCAACAGATCACCCCCCCCCCCCCCCCCCCACACACACACACCCCCGACCCCACCCCCACCCATCACCCCCCAGAAAACAGCTGTGTGTAACATGACAATGACCTTTATGACATTCACCGGAGAGAGGGGGAGAGAGGGGGAGAGTGAGGGGAGGAGAGGGGAGAAAGAGGGTGGAATAGAGAGACGGGGAGTGGGGGTGTATGGTAGAAAAAGAGAGTGGGAGGAACCCCTAAAATACACAGAACCCCCAAAACAATAAGTACCTATAAAATGGCCTGGTCTAGTCTGTCATGGGAATAGCAGGAGATACCATCTTCCCCATCCCTCTCTCCTCTTCCCCACACCTCTGTACACCCACCCCCTCCCCCACGTGAGTTGAGAAGGAGTGGACACTTGTGGGGGGGGGGGAGTGGGGGAGAGCAAGGGAGGAGGGTGGTGGGAGGATAGGGGGGCAGAAATACAATTATAACTGTGGCCATCCAATCAAATGAAGAGGTATTAGAGGAGGGAGGGGAGAGCCCCATCCTGTTCAATAAGACAGTAGGCCACTCTACTGACCCTTTCAACTCACACACACACACACAACCACTTTAACACCCCCACACACACACAAATAGACACACACACACACACACACACACACACCACTGACCCCTTTAATAGTGCTGCAGCCACTCCTGATGGACGCAGGAGAGTGGAACCGCCAAATAATGCACTGCCTTAATGCACTACTCCCTCTCACTCCCCGTCACTCCCTCCTCATCCCCTCATATCGCTCCCCCCCCCCATCCTCCCTCCCAACCACCCCCTCACTCCTAACCTCACCCCTTCCTTCCCACCGCTCACCTCAGCTGCCCCCACCAACCACTGCCGCATGCAACACTTAGGAGATCAAAGCTGCCCCCCCCCCACCCACCCCCAACCCACCACCTCCCTTGTCTTAAATAGGCTACGAAACATGTAGCTCTAGGCTAACACATACAGGGAAATGCCATTGACAAAATTAGCATCGCATTCTAGCAAAGTCTTTAGGACAAGATAAACGGGAAGTAATTGTAAATTGTCCCTCAGACTTACAAGGGTTCACATTGAAATGAGGCTTTACGTACAGACATACATTTCTCGAGGTTATGACGTAAAGGAGGATCACGACATAAGATATCACAGTCTGAGACTGCTCTTCAGCTTGTCAACACAAAATACGTGTCTGAGCCTTCTATACGTTGAATCCGGAAA
>NC_139657.1:13673278-13682394 GCF_951799395.1 Argentina silus
GAGGTTAGTTTTAGCCGCTTCTGTTCCTGCGATTAGAGAGGTACGATTCCAGGCTCGGAGCCTGTGTGAAAAATCACCCCCATTTACCTGGACCGGACCAGGCTCTGGGGAAATGACATATGAGCACATTCTATTTGTTTCAGCCACTTTAATAAGAGAACAGGGCTTTTGAGAGGACGCTGAGAAGAGGCTGCATGAGGAGTGATAGAGGCTATTAGTATCTCTTCTCACTGACAGTGCTCTTACTCTCTCTCTCTCTCTCTCTCTCTCTCTCTCTCTCAGAAGGGAGAGGAGAGAGGCGGAGTACATCTGAGAGAGAGGAAAGCCAAAGGTCTTTGGCTCCTAAAGAGGACACACCGTAGGGTTCTGTACCATCCACTCAGGATGGGGGGGGGCACAGTGAGGGAAAGGGAGAGAGAGGGAGAGAGGGGAAGAAAGACAGAGAGAGAGAGACAGAGAGAGAGGGAGAGGGGAAATGAAAAGGACAAGGCGGTCATCATAATTGCAGAGTTTGCTTTTCGGATGCAGACAGAGCAGGGCCATGGGGCCTGAGGCACAGATCAGATTTAACACACACACACACACACACACACACACACACACACACACACACGTCTGCCTCTCTCCTCTCCTTCTTCTATCCTTTCCCTCTCCTTTCCTTTCCCTCCTCTCTTCCATAGCTCTAGAGGGGCAAATCAGATTTGTATCAGAAAGTGATGGGAGATTTAAATAATGTGTCTATATCATCACAAAGACATCCAGAGACTGACTCCCCATCTCCCTCTCCCCTCCCCTCCCCTCCTCTCCTCTCCTCTCCCCTCCCCTCCTCTCCTCTCCTCTCCACTCCTCTCCTCTTCTCTCCTCTCCTTTCCCCTCTCTCCCTCTCCTCTCCCTCTCCTCTAGATTCGCAGACGGTGCAGATTTGCCTATGTGTCTGCTTTGTAACTGATACGGTAACAACCAGGAATTTAATACGATCCATATTGCTCCCTAATATTTCAGATCTCAGAATAAGCACTGGCCAATTACATATTTACACCCAGCTTATTTTGCAATTCTGCACAGGGCTTTGGTGCCTGAGCGAAAGGCACACACACACAGCCTTCGATGCTGATTATGTTTGAGTTAGATAACAGTGAAGTCAGTAAAACTCCCAGACCCCCACTTCACACAAAACTTTCTTTCTCTGTTTGCGAGTGTCAGCAATAAGCTCTCACTTTCTAAAGAAAAAAACAAAACAATCATGCATTCTTGTCAAGGGTTTCCGTGATTGCTTTGTCCCGAATTAGTGAGAGTTGATGATTTTCTACATCTTCCCAAACAAACGTAAGTAGAGGATCATCTCAGTCACTTCAGGGCAAGAACTGTACTGTATTACACACACACACACACATATCTACACACTCAGTATACACACAGATGATGAGGTTTACTAGTGTTCTTTGTTCGAACATCACCAAAACACAGACGTAACATAATTGAATAAGAAAAAGATCTTACAATTAAGAAACAGGGAGGCCTTTGATCTGAATCCATGTATAATTGGTCTTTTGAGGGTGGAATGTTTTACTCTCCACAGAGACCTGCGAGCACTTTGATTAAGTGTTCTTTTGTTTGGGAATGTTCTAAACTGCTTTGCGGTTTCCATTGTCACAATAGTTTATCCTGAAAATAGAAATGACAGACAGCATATGTGTTTCTCTCTCTTTCATATCCATCATAAAGTGATAGGGAGGGAAAAGCTACTCAATGTTTTTTAAAAAACAGGCTATATATATTGATAACATGTTATCAGCAATAAACAGCAATAAATTGAATTCTAATCTACTACTGCATGACTAGCCACTGAACCCTGACAATAAGATAACAGTTATAATTTACGAAATCAACTGCAAATTATTTACCAAATGTAGATAAGATATCATATCTACTATATCTATCATATCAAATATAAGATTAAACTAAATGTAAATAATTGAAATTATTCTTATTTGTTTTACATACTATCTGCTTCACAAACTGGATTCCTCCCTTGCAAACATATATGTTACTGAAAATCTTTCCCAACATATTCATACTATTTGAAAAATTCTAAAAATGCAATAATCAACACTAAAACGTATTGTGCAGTCAAGGCTAAAAATAAAATAGGCATTTTGACCAGTTTTCCCTTTTCAAAGGCAAAAGTAAAACCCAAACCAGCTCAGCACAGAATACAAATAGGAGAACGTCTTAGTTATGGAGATAAATCTAACTATACATGAACATATCATAACAACATAACAAAAGCTTGTATTCTAAACATCTCAAATCTCCTTTGGATACGGTAGCGTTGTGTTAGACAGTGTTGTATAATAGGATTCTCATCCTGCGTCTTTCCTCCCCTTTCTCCTGATAATAACCATGGAGGAGCTTATGGGAACAATGTCATAAATGCATCATGTGACCCCAGCCAAGGTCAGAGGTCAGAGAGCCATAGACTGTCAATGGAACGCTGCCTGACAGCGAACAAATGATGCCTTGTAAACAAATTGTGTTATTGCTTTAATTCATGCGGTCTGATTTAATTTACAGGGAGAAGAGTCCTTCGCCCGGGAACAGAGGGACGAACGGACGACAGCCAGGGGGAGGAGAGGACAGGAGAGGAGAGGAGAGGAGAGGAGAGGAGAGGAGAGGACAGGAGAGGAGAGGAGAGGAGAGGAGAGGAGAGGGGGAGAGGAGAGGAGAGGAGAGGAGAGGAGAGGAGAGGAGAGGAGAGGGGGAGAGGAGGAGGAGCTGCGACGCATTGGAGAGAGAGAGAGAATGAATGGACACCTCTTCTCTCCGTCTCTCCAATCACTCCGTCTCCTCCGTAGAGGTGTAACCACATTAAAAAGGCCTTATCGTCTCCGAGGAGCGTGCGCTCCCCTCCGTGGCTGGTCAGCCCTGTCTATTGTCTCAGAGCTAAATGTAATCAGGCTGTGTGGAAATTGAGTTGGGCCGGTCCACTCGGCTGACTCCCTGCCCTGGCATGACCAGACTGACAATAGACAGGTAGAGAGACGGAAATCTGAGATCATCTCAGAGAGAGAGAGTGAGACAGAGAGAGAGAAAGAGAGAGAGAGAGAGAGAGAAGAAGAAGAGAGAGACAGAGGATGAATGTTACCAGAAGTGAGTTTTGCTCATGGAAATACGATGATTGATCATTCAACATGGCCAGGACAGAAGAGGACACGTGAGCGTGGTGGTACGTGGTCAGGACAAGGAGGGATTCTCATACGGTAGTGAACGTGTTCCCGCTCTGAGAGAACGAGAAGGACAAAACAGGGAGCCAGGCGCCTCTCTCCCGCTCCTACGCAAACCACCCTCCGAACCAAGGAAGGAAACCCCTCAATGAAAACATTATCGCTTCTCCCCATCCCCTCTTCATAGTCATCTCACCCTGACGCCCCCATAACGCTGCTCTAAACGGGGGATAAAAGTTTGCTTCCTCACAGCAGCGTATTACTGGCAACAACAGGCCCTTTCCTCATTAAGTTATAGGTATAAATGCTCCAAAGCATGAAATTACCCCTGAGCCTCCCTCTCCAAATAACCTGGTTTGCAAACAAATGATCCGAGCAGAAGCAGTAAAATGCAGATTATTAAAATAATAGGAGGGATTTAAAATTGCATCCACAGAAGAATTCAGCAAAGGACTGCACAATTACACCTCCTTCTTCTCCTCCTCCTCCTCCCGTTCATTCCACCTCTCCGGTACCGTCTCCCGGCCACTCTCTCGGCTTCCCTCTGTCCATCTGTTCTGTCCTCTCTCTGTCTTTAAGAAGAGAGGGTTTACCTCAAAACTCATTCAACATCCGGCTCCATTTTGGAAGCCGTCCTTTTACGAGACCCTTTTTCATGGTTGAACCGCGTTACTACGTTGTCCTGTCATGAGAGACAATAAAAACGGCATCTCATTTGGAGCGTGTGTGTGTGTGTGTGTGTGTGTGTGTGTGTGTGTGTGTGTGTGTGTGTCTACTCAGATGCATCTCTAGTGGGTCAGCTACAGAGGTAAATACAGATCTGTTAAGAACTCACATTACTCTTCGTATAAGAGACTCTGGCTGGCACTTCAGAGGTTTTATCACTGAGGAGACCACACTTTAAACCACTCTCTGTCTCTGTCTGTCTCTGTCTCTCTCTCTCTCTGTCTGTCTCTGCTCATTCAGTCTGTCTCCATCTTATCCCCTCTCTCACACACACACACACACACACACACACACACACACACACACCCTTTATAAAGACAATTGTCAGCCTTTGGCCAGAGACAATCACGCTTCCTCTTATCCGCACTGTAGTAAATGGAGAGGGAGGAGAGAGGAATGGGGGGGGGGGGAGTGGGAAGAGGGGAGGATGAGAGGGGAGGATGAGAGGGGAGGATGAGAGGGGAGCCGAGGCGCTCACTCAGGTCTGCATTACCTCTGAGTTATGGCCTCCATTTGCATCTCAAACAGCCTCTTTGGAGAGCTGGCCACCTTGGTAACACCCCCATCAGACCTCCAGCACACGGGGCAATCAGGGAGATTTACCGAGCCTCGTGGCCCACCTCTGGAGCCTCCGGATAGGGAACAGAGCCCATTCCCAGCCCCTGGTCTCACTTAGGGCCCTCTGGGCCACATCGAGGAGCAGGAGAATGGCAGTACTTAACAAGACTGAGTAAGACCAAAATAGACAACTACAGAGAATAGGCCATAAAGCAGAGGGGGAAACAAAGCATCAGTCTGGTCATAACAAATGATCCAAATATGGACCGTCTGCATATTTTCCTGCTATGTTCATGCCTCATTATACCGAGAGAGAGAGAGAGAGAGAGAGAGAGAGAGAGAGAGAGAGAGAGAGAGGGGAGAAAACGAATGTGAACTTCTGACCTTTTGCAAGGCTGGTTTATTCTGGTGTTGATGATGACATTGACACCATCTCATTGCTGCTAAGGAGCGAATACATAGCCTCCCTCTGAAAAGTAATGACGTTAAAGGTCCAGGACTGTGACACACACACACACACACACACACACACACACACACACGCAGATAGCAAATGCCCCACCTGAGAGTTCCCTCTCCTGTCCTGTTAGCGCTGTCTCATGGCTGAACCCTGCTAGGATAATATTACCCACACTCAGCCCTATTGATATTGTGACTCTAGCATCTGTTCACCTTGTTACTGCTTAGACCGCAGCACAGCCTCCCATCTGACTCTGTGTGTGTGTGTGTGTGTGTGTGTGTGTGTGTGTGTGTGTGTGTGTGTGTGTGTCACAGCCCTGCACCTTAGGAGCACAGAGTGCTCACTGAACACAAACACAAGAGAGGACAGGAGAGAGGATGAAGAGTCCAGACTAATGGAGAAATCTAGCAGAGACACACTAGGGGCCTAATCAACTGCACTGGCCACTTACAGGAGGCACACACACACACACGCACACGCACACAGACAGACACGCACACACACACACACATACACACAAAAACACACATACAGACACACACACACACAGACAGACACAGACAGACAGACACAGACAGACAGACAGACAGACAGACAGACAGACAGACAGACAGACAGACAGACAGACAGACAGTCCATTCTGTACATGTTACCCACAAACATGGATGACACAATTACATTCAAGAGGGAAACACACAAAGGGAAAGACAGAGCCAGCCAGCCAACATGTGCGAGAGAGAGAGAGAGAGAGAGAGAGAGAGAGAGAGAGAGAGAGAGAGGAAGAGGGGGGAGAGGAGCTGAATTTCTGTTATCAGAATCAAATATTAGGTGAAAAACTCCAGTGTGGGAAACATTAATCAAAGTGTTCACCTAGTGGGCAGCCATATGGCAGAGCAGCACGCCAACAGAGCGAACTTGCTGATCTTCAGTAACGGGGTGCAATTAATTCCACTGGCTGCATCCATCTCTCCCTCGCACTAAAGAAGGGAGGAGAGAATGGGGGGAAGAGAACGGAGGAGTGTTTGTTACCGCTCCCTCCTCCTCTCTCTCTCTCTCTCTCTGAGCTGGGGAATCAAACCCAGGTGATGAATGAGGTGGACACGAGGGCCTCAGGTAGCTCCTGTGGTGAGAGGAGAGGGGGTGAGGGAGGAAGGGAGGGAGGGAGGGAGAAAGGAGGAGAGGAGAGGAGAGAGCGGGGTGGAGGAGGAGGAGGAGGAGGAGAGAACAGGGTGGAGGAGGAGAGGAGAGAGGGGGTGGAGGAGGAGGAGAGAAGGAAAAGAGGGGAGAGGGGAGAAGAAGGAGGGAAAGCTGAAAAGAGGAGTAGGGGAGAGGAGTGAGCAGTGCAGAAAGTGAGCACCATCAGAATCCGTCCTGGTTCCTTTCTGTCAATACGACACTCCAAGGACCAAAAAAACGGTTTCTTAAAATTCTTCCTTAAACTACCAGTGACTCGACACAGCGACGCGTTCTCGAACAACTTATCCTTGTATGATAAACACTTCCGGTCATCAGTGATCCAACGCCCTCACCCGTCTCTGACCTCCTTTTTGTTTTCTTTCCTAATGAGCGTCTTCCCCTTCGCCCCTTAACGAAGCCCAGATCTCCCAAAGCCCCAACCCGGAATATTTGAGTTGAGTAAATGAGCTGTGGTGATGTACAGTATTCCCCCAACCCTGGACGCAATCCCACCCATACCAATATACCCCCCCATCCCATCCCATCGTACCCTGTATCCCACCCATACCAATATCCTAAATGACTGTGGGGAGATCCTTTCATTAGGGCAGGCCCTACCCTACCCTCTCCACCCCCCCCCCCCCCCCCACTACCACCACCACCACCCCCACCCACCCCCCACCACCACCCCCACCCACCCCCCACCACACCACCACACCGGGGGGCATTTTCATAGTGCATTTTGGGCTTTGTGCTTTATGACCCTGATGGGACTCTCATTAATGAATGGAAGTGCTGCACGTGTCTCAATTTCCTGTCTGGCCAGGTCTGCAGTTCCTCTCTTATGCTTCTGATGATTAGAATAAGGCAACATAATGAGCTGCATTCATCTTGGGCTTGCATCGCACACATACACAACCTGAGGTGCACATGCCAAATCCCAAGCCCAGACACATGGTATCACGCACACGCCCGTTCGTACACACACACTGATGAAACAACAATGGAAGGTGACTGGAGATACCTTTATATCTACATCTCTATATACTGGATGTGAGTGACATTCAATTCGGTAAGACAATCGTTATTTAAAAACTGCACTTCGGTCGCAAAGGGGCGGGGCGGGGCGGGGCACACACAGTGATTCGTGAATCGTTGTTATGCCCGTGGATTTGACTCTCCTGTCTGTCAGGGAGCCTCTCCTCTCTTTCTGCCTTTCATTCTGCCTCTCTTCTCCTCTATCCTTCCCCTCTCCCTCCTTCTCTCTCTCTCTCTCTCTCTGTGTGTCTGTCTGTGGGCCAAGTCAGGCAGGCTGGGTGTCTCACCTCCATCACTCTCTCCTCCTCCCTCTCTCCCTCCCTCCCTCCCTCTCTCTCTCTCTCTCTCTGTGTGTGTGTGTGTCTGCGGGCCATGTCAGGCAGTCTGGGTGTCTCACCTCCATCACTCTCCCCTCCTCACTCCCAGGCCTCATTGACATTAACCTGGAGCACTCATATTTTCCCAGGGTTCTCTGTGTTGCTCTCCACATGTCAGAGCAGCAGGCTTTATGGCCCGCATCCATCAGCGTCATCCCCAAAGATTTATGGGAGATGGAGTTTGCGGCTGATCGTTCTGAATCAGTCTTCCTAAGGCCGACCCACGGCCTGCCCTGGGATGTAATGGATGGAGTCTCCTACCCTCCTCTCCTCCCCTCTCCCCTCCACCCTCCCTTCCATCTCTCTTGCTCCCTTCCCCTCCTCCCCGCTTCAGCCACTCCTGTCCTCCATTCTCATCCTTTCATCACCTCTGTTCATCCCTTCTCCCATCCACCCTTCCCCGACCCTCCTCTTTTCCTCCTCTAGTTCACTCTGCTCCTCTCCTCCTCCTCCTCCTCCTCTCCTTCCTCCTCCTCTCCCTCTTCGGCTCCTCCACCTCTCCACTCCCTGCTCAGATGCGAATCATTCTTGCCTTAATGGAGAATTGGTTAACAAAAAGGTTACAAGGCCAACTGATGGTCTCCCTCCCACCGCTCCACCCTCAGAACCCCAGCTCTGCCCCGTTCTGTTCAGACACCCCGTCCCATATCAATCACACACACACACACACACACACACACACACACACACACACACACACACACACACACACACACACACACACACACACACACACACACACACACACACACACACACACACACACACACACACACACACACACACACCCCCCCCCCCCACCCCCAAAGCGTTGGCTCTATGTTATCCCAGCCGGGGTGCGTTGGAAGGCCATCCTTCATCAGTGTGTAGGGCTTTATTTGGGATAATTCATCATGACACTGTATTAATGGGCGCTGGTGCCCTTCAGAGGGGAGATGAGAAGCAGCAATTAACTCTGTTCACCGTTCACTGCCACGGACAGACCAGTGTGAATGACAGAGAGGTGTCAATTACTCTGCCCTGTAAAGAGGGGGGGGGGGGGGGGGGGTAGTGATAACAGAGCAAGAGAGGCATGAGCAGGCACCTGGATAATCATAGTCATATTCCTCGCCCCAGCTATAAAGATAAAATCTTGGCTCAAGTGTTGACTAAATGAATCATATAAAGGTGAAATCATTATTGTTACATAACGTACCGAATCACTTCAAATAAGCAGCGTGACTCTCGCTCTGTGTCTCTCTGTGTCCCTGTGTTTGTCTCTCTCTCTCCTTCCTTCTCTCTCTCTCTCCCTCTCTCCTTCTCTCTCTCTCTCTCATGATAAATTGGTCTGTATGTTAATATTGGACCACCAACCCAGTTCCAGCCTTCCTCTGACACAGGCAGGAGTGCAACAGCAACTTAATAACACACTCATTACAGGAGCCTCGATCAATATCCACCAGCTATCATTAACTCTTATTCTGACTCATTTACACCGAAGGAACTTTGAAGCTTAAGTGTAACATCTAGGAAGCTTCATATAGTTCTAGAATCCTAACTTGTGTCTGTACAAAGAAA